>NC_143037.1:7712500-8012500 GCF_057628025.1 Oncorhynchus mykiss | reverse complement strand
AATTGGCAAAGACAACAGAAAGAGCAATGTTGCCTTTTCACCATTCTACCAGGAGAGGGAGGAAAAAACCACTGGTGAATCCTCTAGGGTGAGAGTCTAATAGCAATGTCCACTGGAGGGAGTGGTACACTGCTTTCACCAGAGGTGATACTCACCATAAATTGACAAAGTTGATGAACTTGGGGGAGAACTGCCTGTCCTCAGAGTTGCAGAGCTGCGGCGGCTCGCCCTTCACCACCTGGGTCAGCTGATCAAACACGCTATTCCACTTGGGGTACGGGAATCTGCCGGTGGCCAACTCATACTGAAGACACGCAGAAATGCCATTACTCATTGACTACCACCAACAAGGGTTTAGAGATAGTTAGATTGGGCATTTCTTAGTGTACAAATTGTTATCAATAACAGTGCAGCTAGGTTATAACATAGCAAACCTGTTTTTCCCCATTGGAGGCCATCAAATCAATGTATGAATTAACTGAATTAAATAACTACCAGGGTTATCCCCAAACTCCACACGTCAGATCGGACATCGTAGCCTTGTCTGGATGCACTGGGGTCTATCCTCTCCGGCTGAGCAACAGGAAAAGAACAAACACAGCTTTTCCACGATATACTGGACAATTCAGGAACCGAATCCTAGCTTGACATTTGAGTGAGATTTTCGCAAAAAAAATGTACAGACTTACTGCCATGTAGGGTCTGCAGCCTGCGTCTCTGGTCTTGGCTATAGAGTCCACCAGCTGACCACTGATGCCAAAGTCACACAGCTTGATGTTGCCGTTACGATCCATGAGAATGTTGGAAGGTTTGATGTCTGTAAGATCACAAACAGACTGACGTTTTAGACTTCATGCACCACACACAGCTGGAATTTGCATAAATATGGCCAAAATTCTAAAAGATGTATCTGACAACTTACCTCTGTGAATTATTTTCAAGTTTTCTTTTAAGTGGTTCAGCGCTTTAACGGTCTGTAAAGAAACAAACACATTTCATTACAATCTGTGACCAACAACTGCATTCATATAAATATGTTATAAACAGATTATAGTCACAGAAAATAAAATAACCACTCACTGCTAATGTAATTTTGCCTAATATTTCCTCTGGAATGACGTCATCTAACGAACAATATACACATTTGTAGAATTTGTCGAATGAGGTAGACATTAGTTCCATACATATCCAACAGTCACCCTAAAGAGAAAGAAATGTCATTATTAAACACAAGTGTTCCACATTGTAACAAAACATGTCCTGCCACCACCCCGTCCAGACCAAACATTTGAGAATTACTACTGCCCCGGAACTGAACCTGTCTAATTAGTTATTCTCACCTTTCTGACGGGAACTCTGTATAACTGGATGCTATATACAGAACTAACATGCACTGTTACAAAAGTATGTGGACATCCCTTAAAATTAGTGGATTAGGCCATTTCAGCCACACCCGTTGCTGACAGATGTATAAAATCAAGCATAACAGCCATGCAAACTCCATAGACAAACATTGGCAGTTGAATGGCCTTACTGAAGAGCTCAGTGACTTTCAATGTGGCACCGTCATAGGATGCCAGTTTTTCAACAAGTCAGTTTGTCAAATTTCTGCCCTACTAGAGCTGCCCCGGTCAACTGTAAGTACTGTTATTGTAAAGTGGAAACATCTAGGAGCAACAATGGCTCAGTCGCAAAGTGGTAGGCCACACAAGCTCACAGAACGGGACCGCCGAGTGCTAAGGCACGTAAAAATCATATGTCCTCGGTTACAACACTCACTACCGATTTCCAAACTGCCTCTGGAAGCCACGTCAACACAACAACTGTTCGTCGGGAGCTTCATGAAATGGGATTCCATGGCCGAGCAGCCACACGCACACAAGTCTAAGATCACAATGCACAATGCCAAGCGTGATGAATCAAGCTTCACCATTTGGCAGCCCAACGGACGAATCTGGTTTGGCAGATGCCAGGAGAACCTTACCTGCCGAATGCATAGTGCACTGTAAAGATGGTGGAGGAGGAATAATGGTCTGGGGCAGTTCATGGTTCGGGCGAAGCCCCTTAGTTCCAGTGAAGGGAAATCTTAACGCTACATCATACAATGACAATCTATGCGATTCTGCGCTTCCAACTTTGTGGCAACAGTTTGAGGAAGGCCCTTTCCTGTTTCAGCAGGACAATGTGCCCATGCACAAAAAGAGGTCCATACAGAAATTGTTTGTCAAGAATGGTGTGTAAAAATTTGACTGGCCTAAACAGAGCGCTGACCCCACTAATGCCCTTGTGGCTGAATGGAAGCAAGTCCCCGCAGCAATGTTCCAACATCTAGTGGAAAGCCTTCCCAGAAGAGTGGAGGCTGTTATAGCAGCAAAGGGGGGACCAACTCCATATTAATGCCCATGATTTTGGAATGAGATGTTCACCAAGCAGGTGTCCACATACTTTTGGTCCATTAGTGTATAACATGCAACGATTAACGATTTTACTGAGTTACAGTTTATATAAGGAAATCAGTCAATTGAAATGTTTTATTTTAATTTGTTATTTTACCTTTATTTAACTAGGCAAGTCCGTTAAGAACAAATTCTTATTTTCAATGACAACCTGGGAACAGTGGGTTAACTGCCTTGTTCAGGGACTGAACGACAGATTTTTACCTTGTCAGCTCGGGGATTCAATCTTCCAACCTTTTGGTTACTAGTCCAACACTCTAACCACTAGGCTACCTGCCGCCCGCAAATAAAATTATTAGGCCCTAATCTATGGCTTTCACATGACTGGGCAGGGGTGGAGCCGGCATAGGCCCACCCACTGGGAAGCCAGGACCGGCCAATCTAAATGAGTTTTTCCCCACAAAAGAGCTTTATCATAGACAGAAATACTCCTCAGTTTCATCAGATGTCCTGGTGGCTGGTCTCAGATGAGCCCGCAGGTGAAGAAACCAGATGTGGAGGTCCTGGGTTGGCGTGGTTACACGTGGTCTGCGGTTGTGACGCAGGTAGGACGTACTACCAAATTCTTCATAAACGACTTGATGCGGCTTATGGTAAGAAATGAACATTAAATTCTCTGCCAAAAGCTCTGGTGGTCATTCCTGCAGTCAGCATGCCAATTGCACGCTCCCTCAAAACCTGAGACATCTGTGGCACTGTGTGACAAAACTGCACATTTTACAGTGGCCTTTTGTTGTCCCCAGCACAAAGTGCACCTGTGCAGATCATGCAGTTTAACCAGCTCCTGCACATGCCACACCTGTCAGGTGGATGGATTATCTTGACAAAGGACAAAGGCTCACTAACAAGGATGTAAACAAATGTATGCACAAAATCTGAGCGAAATAAGATTTTGTGCATTTAGAACATTTCTGTGAACTTTTATTTCAGCGCATGAAACATGGGACCAAGACTTTACATGTTGCGTTAATATTTTTTTGTTCAGTATGGAAACAGTCACTACTTCTAATATATAATAATGTAGGTATTGAAACATGTACTGTAGATATTATATTAACCGATAACACAGTCTCGCTTACACTCCACACTGCCCTCTCCCACCTGGACAAGAGGAACACCTGTGAATGTTGTTCATTGACTCAAGCTCAGTGTTCAACACCATAGTACCCTCGAAGCTTGGGACTTAACACCTCCCTCTACAACTGGATCCTGGACTTCCTGATTGGCCACCCCTAGGTGGTAACGGTAGGTAACAACACATCTGCAATGCTGATTATCAACACAGGGGCCCCTCAGGGGTGTGTGCTCAGTCCTCTCCTGTACTCCCTGTTCACACATGACTGCATGACCAGGCACGACTCCATCACCATCATTAAGTTTGCTGATGACCCGACAGCTGTAGGACTGATCACTGACGACGATGAGACAGCCTACGGGGAGGTCAGAGATCTGGCAGGTTACCGATTATGATTTTTCAACACCGATACCGATTATTGGAGGACCAAAAAATCCGATACCGATTAATCTACCAATTTAAAATAAAATAAATTTGTAATAATGACAATTACAACAATACTGAATGAACACTTATTTTAACTACATATAATACATAAATAAAATCAATTTAGCCTCAAGTAAATAATGCAAAAACAAAGTGTTTGGAGAAGAAAGTAAAAGTGCAATATGTGCTATGTAAGAAAGCTAATGTTTCAGTTCCTTGCTCAGAACATGAGTCTTCAATATCCCAGGTAAGAAGTTTTAGGTTGTTGTTATTATAGGAATTTGGGCCAGGCGGCCCAAACTGTTGCATATACCCTGACTCCACGTGCAATGAACGCAAGAAAAGTGACACAATTTCACCTGGTTAATATTGCCTGCTAACCTGGATTTATTTTAGCTAAATATGCAGGTTTAAAAATATATACTTCTCCGCATTGATTTTAAGAAAGGCATTGATGTTTATGGTTAGGTACACATTGGAGCAACGATACGCACCGCATCGATTATATGCAACGCAGGACACACTAGATAAACTAGTAATATCATCAACCATGTGTAGTTAACTAGTGATTATGATTGATTGATTGTTTTTTTTATAAGATAAGTTTAATGCCAACTAGCAACTTACCGTGGCTTCTTACTGCATTCGCGTAACAGGCAGGCTCCTTGTGAGGCAGGTTGTTAGAGCGTTGGACTAGTTAACCGTAAGGTTGCAAGATTGAATCCCTGAGCTGACAATGTAAAAATCTGTCGTTCTGCCCCTGAACAAGGCAGTTAACCCAGTGTTCCTAGGGCCGTCATTGAAAATAAGAATGTGTTCTTAACTGACTTGCCTGGTTAAATAAAGGTAAAATAAATAAAATAATAATAAATAGGCTAAATCGGGGGCGTCCAAAAATACAGATTTCCGATTGTTATGAAAAGTTGAAATCGGCCATTCCGATTAAATCGGTCGACCTCTAGCCAGGACATCAACCTTTCCCTCAACGGCAGCAGGACAAAGAAGTTGAACGTGGACTACAGGAAACATGCACCCATTCACATTGATGGGGAGTGGAGCAGGTCGAGAGCTTCAAGTTAATCAGTCTCCACATCACTAAGGAATTAACACCAACACAGTCGTGAAGAAGTTGTGAAGAAGACACAACAATGCCTCAGGAAGCAAAAACAATATTTGGCATGCGCCTTCAGATCCTCAAAAAGTACTACAGCGGCACCATTGAGAGAATCTTGAATGTCTGCATCACCACTTGGTACAGCAACTGTTCGGTATCCGACCACAAGGTGCTACAGAGGGTAGTGCGTACGAGCTCCCCGCCACCAAGGAGCTCTGTACCAGACATGTCAGAGGAAGGCCCTAAAAATTGTCAAAGACTCCAGCCACCCAAGTCATAGACTGTTCTCTCTGCTACCGCACAGCAAGCAGTACCGATGCACCAAGTCTGGAACCAATAGGACCAGGAACAGCTTCAAATAGCTACCCGGACTATCTGCATTGAACCCCCTTTGCACGAACTCTTTAGACTCATCATCCTGCCTAGTCACTTTATCCCTACCTATATGTACTCATCTACTTCAATTACCTCGTACCTCTGCCCATCAACTCAGTACTGATAACCCATGTATATAGCCAAGTTATTGTTACTCATTGTGTATTTATTCCTTGTCTTATTAACAAGGGAAAGGACCCTTCAGTAAGCATTAGTGTTAGTCCACACCTGTTGTTTACCAATCATGTGACAAATAAAATGTGATTTGAAAAGTCTCACCTCTCTGAAGAGAGCTCCGTAGAACTGAACGATGTAGAGACAGTCACTACTCCTCATCACCACGTCTAGATCCATCAGCAGCTGCTTCTGTTCCTTCTCATCCACCGTGGAGCGGATCCTCTGAGGAGGGGGGACAGAGACGACAACAACAACAGGTGTTCAGCAGAAATAGAGGAAACAGCTCAGAGATCAGTTTTATAGTCCTAGTCGTCACCTGATGAAGACCATTAAAAGCCCTGTTGTATCTCTAGGTCTACCATCCACCAAGAACCAAGACAATATTTTACCAGGTTTCGTACTTATTATACTTGAGATGCGCACATTTTTCTCCTCATTGTGGTGATATCCAATTGTGATCCACTACAATCTTGCCTCATCGCTGCAACTCCCCAACGGGATTGGGAGAGGCGAAAGTCGAGTCATGCTTCCCCGAAACATGACCCGCCGAACCGCGCTCCTTAACACCCGCCCGCTTAACCCGGATCAATCTGATTTATGAGGTGCGTAGACTACTGCCCTCGACCAGCACAAAAACATCCTGTGGCGGACTGCACTAACATCGAATAGTCCCCGCGATATGCAACTGTTCAGGGAAGTCAGGAACCAATACACACAGTCAGTCAGGAAAGCTAAAGCCAACTTCTTCAGGCAGAAGTTTGCATCCTGTAGCTCCAACTCCAAAAAGTTCTGGGACACTGTGAAGTCCATGGAGAACAAGAGCACCTCCTCCCAGCTGCCCACTGCACTGAGGCTAGGTAACACGGTCACCACCGATAAATCCATGATTATCGAAAACTTCAACAAGCATTTCTCAACGGCTGGCCATGCCTTCCGCCTGGCTACTCCAACCTCGGCCAACAGCTCCCCCCCCCCCCCGCAGCTACTCGCCCAAGCCTCTCCAGGTTCTCCTTTACCCAAATCCAGATAGCAGATGTTCTGAAAGAGCTGCAAAACCTGGACCCGTACAAATCAGCTGGGCTTGACAATCTGGACCCACTATTCCTGAAACTATCCGCCGCCATTGTCGCAACCCCTATTACCAGCCTGTTCAACCTCTCTTTCATATCGTCTGAGATCCCCAAGGATTGGAAAGCTGCCGCAGTCATCCCCCTCTTCAAAGGGGGCGACACCCTGGACCCAAACTGTTACAGACCTATATCCATCCTGCCCTGCCTATCTAAGGTCTTCGAAAGCCAAGTCAACAAACAGGTCACTGACCATCTCGAATCCCACCGTACCTTCTCCGCTGTGCAATCTGGTTTCCAAGCCGGTCACGGGTGTACCTCAGCCACGCTCAAGGTACTAAACGATATCATAACCGCCATCGATAAAAGACAGTACTGTGCAGCCGTCTTCATAGACCTTGCCAAGGCTTTCGACTCTGTCAATCACCGTATTCTTATCGGCAGACTCAGTAGCCTCGGTTTTTCGGATGACTGCCTTGCCTGGTTCACCAATTACTTTGCAGACAGAGTTCAGTGCGTCAAATCGGAGGGCATGCTGTCCGGTCCTCTGGCAGTCTCTATGGGGGTGCCACAGGGTTCAATTCTCGGGCCGACTCTTTTCTCTGTATATATCAATGATGTTTCTCATGCTGCGGGCGATTCCCTGATCCACCTCTACGCAGACGACACCATTCTATATACTTCCGGCCCGTCCTTGGACACTGTGCTATCTAACCTCCAAACGAGCTTCAATGCCATACAGCACTCCTTCCGTGGCCTCCAACTGCTCGTAAAACCAAATGCATGCTGTTCAACCGTTCGCTGCCTGCACCCGCACGCCTGACCAGCATCACCACCCTGGATGGTTCCGACCTTGAATATGTGGACATCTATAAGTACCTAGGTGTCTGGCTAGACTCTAAACTCTCCTTCCAGACCCATATCAAACATCTCCAATCGAAAATCAAATCAAGAGTCGGCTTTCTATTCCGCAACAAAGCCTCCTTCACTCACGCCGCCAAACTTACCCTAGTAAAACTGACTATCCTACAGATCCTCGACTTCGGCGATGTCATCTACAAAATTGCTTCCAACACTCTACTCAGCAAACTGGATGCAGTTTATCACAGTGCCATCCGTTTTGTCACTAAAGCACCTTATACCACCCACCACTGCGACTTGTATGCTCTAGTCGGCTGGCCCTCGCTACATATTCGTCGCCAGACCCACTGGCTCCAGGTCATCTACAAGTCCATGCTAGGTAAAGCTCCGCCTTATCTCAGTTCACTGGTTACGATGGCAACACCCATCCGTAGCACGCGCTCCAGCAGGTGTATCTCACTGATCATCCCTAAAGCCAACACCTCATTTGGCCGCCTTTCGTTCCAGTTCTCTGCTGCCTGTGACTGGAACGAATTGCAAAAATCGCTGAAGTTGGAGACTTTTATCTCCCTCATCAACTTCAAACATCTGCTATCTGAGCAGCTAACCGATCGCTGCAGCTGTACATAGTCTATTGGTAAATAGCCCACCCATTTTCACCTACCTCATCCCCATACTGTTTTTATTTATTTATTTTTCTGCTATTTTGCACACCAATATCTCTACCTGTACATAACCATCTGATCATTTATCACTCCAGTGTTAATCTGCATAATTGTAATTATTTGCCTACCTTCTCATGCCTTTTGCACACAATGTATATATAGACTCCCCTTTTTTCTACTGTGTTATTGACTTGTTAATTGTTTACTCCATGTGTAACTCTGTGTTGTCTGTTCACACTGCTATGCCTTATCTTGGCCAGGTCGCAGTTGTAAATGAGAACTTGTTCTCAACTATCCTACCTGGTTAAATAAAGGTGAAATAAATAAAAATAAAAATATCAACGTTAGTATTCAACTTGGAACGTCTCAGTCAGTGAGGATGAGAGCAGCTGGTGTGGTCACCTTGACGGCCATGATCTGTCCACTGGGTTTGTGCTGCATCTGGTTGACGGAGCCGTAGGCCCCGCGGCCGATCTCTCCCAGGTCCCTCAGGTCCTCGGCCGTGAAGTCACAGGCCTTCTCCGTAGAAATCTTCAGCTTCCCCGACGACTCGATACTGTGTGTCCTCATACGCTCTCTGTAAGGGGAGGGAGAGGAGGAAGAGCAGGGAGGGGATGAAGAAGAGAGGAAAGAGATGTGGGGAAGGACGAAGACAGGGTGAGAGAGGGAGGAGGTGGAAAGAGGAATAGAGAGGAAAAAGAGGAAGAAGAGAGTGTTTTGGGGCAAAAGGGAGCATCATATGATGCACAAGGAAGTGATTTCTAACCCACCTCGTTCCTTTACAATCATAACGTCTTGGTGTCTTCCTCAATAGCAGAGCAGACCACACTGAAGAAGAGACTGAAGATGCTAACTAATCATGCAGCCATTTTGCTGTATTCTCAGAGCCGTCTTAAACACTAATCCTTCACACAGACAGTACCCTACAGACCGTGTGAAGATGTTTCTCTACAACAATAAAACCAAACTGAAATACATAATCTGTTAGAAAGCTAAGGACTATCAGGTCTCTAAATGTGCATTTCTTATCCGCTCTCCACAGCACTTACATGTGTGGGTTCTGGAAGGAAGGGGCAGTTGAAGGTGAGGGGTTGAGGGGCAACCTGGTAGCTGGCTTCACTGAAGGGTTGGCGAAGTTCAGCTTCAGGGCTTTACGTTTACCTGGCAGAGAGACACAGAGGGAAACAGTTTGTACACAACATATGCTGGTTAGGGAATAAGGGAAACCAGGGGATGCTACATTGGTGAATGGGACATATAGTTATGATTCTATGGGGATGGAACCGGATGTAAGAGCATGGAATAAGTATATTTCACAGTATGAAAATAGTTTTCAGGACTGTATCATAAAGTGAGACCAATAACCATGTTTCCATCAACAGTTTTCACAAGAGTAAACTTTAAAGTATTTTTTTTAATCATGAGAGATGGGATGGAAACAGGAAGTTTTGGGTATAATTTAATAAATTTGTTCGTTTGACACGGTGGGATTATTTTGTGTCGGTAAAATTTGTTATGTAAGAAATGGCGATGGAAACTCCTTAATGCACAAACATTGATATAAACACCATCATATCAAAGTAAACTTGGAATCACGTGATGATATGATGTGGTCCTCCCACTACGAATCAGGTAACCATGCAGTTTATTAGGCTACAGATGAACTAACTTATGAACTGCACAGGGTGATGAAAGCGCACGGTGATCTTGATGCTCCAATAAATATTGAGGGTTTGATTCTGGTGACATTATTATCGACGCTTGTGTTCCTCTTGACAGCTTCTCCATAATAATCTCAGTATGTAGAGTAGCCTACGCACACGTGCCAAGACCATTTGCTATTTAACGTAACAGTTTGTGACAAAACTATTGGTAGAATTGAAAAAGTGTTGGAAACATTTATTCAGTACACGAAAACTCACTGATTTCTTTTCTGCAACAAGTTCCCACCACTAGTGGGAAAATTCACATTTTTTTTATGCGGATTTTAGAATATTGATGTGAAAATCTCTCAATAACTTGATGGAAACCTAGCTATTGAGAACCATTTCAATAAAAACTAGTAAGCCACGAACTCCACTAAGTCATGTAACCAGAAGTCACTGACAAAGTTGAGTTTCAGTGCAAATGAAGTTGAATTTCAGTACATTAAAGTACCAGTGATGTTTCAGGAGACTGGAAATAATAATTATTATAGCTACAAATCATTCGGGAAGTATTCAGACCCATTGACTTTTTCCACATTCTGTTAGTTTACGGCCTTATTCTAAAATGGATTAAAAATGTAATTTTCCTCATCAATCAACAAACAATACCATAATGACAAAGCAAAAACAATTTAGACATTTTTGCAAATGTATTAAAAAGTGTATATATATATATATATATATATATATATATATATATAAACACATTTACATAAGTATTCAGACCCTTTACTCTGTACTTTGTTGAAGCACCTTTGGCAGCGATTACAGCCGAGTCTTCTTGGGTATGACACTACTAGCTTGGCACACCTGTATTTGGGGAGTTTCTCCCATTCGTCTCTGCAGATCCTCTCAAGCTCTGTCAGGTTGGATGGGGAGCGTCGCTGAACAGCTATTTTCAGGTCTCTCCAGAGATGTAAGATCGGGTTCCAAGTCTGGGCTCTGGCTGGGCCACTCAAGGACATTCAGAGACTTGTCTCGAAGCTACTCCAATGTTGTCTTGGCTGTGTGCTTAGGGTCGTTGTCCTGTTGGTAGGTGAACCTTCACCCCAGTCTGAGGTCCTGAGCGCTCTGGAGCAGGTTTTCATCAAGGATCTGTGTACTTTCTCCGTGCATCTTTCTCTCGACCCTGATTTATTCTCCCAGCCCCTGCCACTGAAAAACATCCCCACAGCATAATGCAGCCAGGTTGGTGCCAGGTTTCCTCCAGGTGTGACGCATTCAGGCCAAAGAGTTCAATCTTGGTTTCATCAGACCAGAGAATCCTGTTCTTCCCCTGGGTGGCCAGCTCAAGGAAGAGTCTTGGTGGTTCCAAACTTCTTCCATTTAAAAATGATGGAGGCCACTGTGTTCTTGGGGACCTTCAATGCTGCATACATTTTTTTGGTACCCTTCTCCAGATCTGTGCCTCGACACAATCCTGTCTCTGGGCTCTACGGACAATTCCTTCGACCTTATGGCTTGGTTTTTGATCTGACATGCACTGTCAACTGTGGGACCTTATATAAACAGGTGTGTGCCTTTCCAAATCATGTCCAATCAATTGAATTTACCACAGGTGAACATCTCAAGGGTGATCAATGTAAACGATGCACCTGAGCCCAATTTAAAGTCTCATAGCAACGGGTCTGAATACTTATGTAAATAGGGTACTTCTGTTTTTGTTTTATATTTGCAAAAAACTTCAACTGTTTTCACTTTGCCATTATGGGGTATTGTGTGTTGATTGAACATTTTTATTTAATCAATTTTAGAACAAGGCTGTAACGTAACAAAATGTGAAAAGGGGAAGGGGTCTGAATACTTTCCGAAGTCACTGTATATCAATGTGTCATCATTACCCAATGCTCAGAGAAGGACCGTCTCCTCATACTTTTCAGGCTTGGAGTTTACCGGGTATTGACAGAACACAAACATTATGCATTATAAACATAAGCAAAGTGGCCATAAATATAGAGGTTCCCAATTACCAGGAAATATAGACGACGCCAGCATGTTGACACTGATAACAAGCACAACATTAACCCAACATGATGTGATTGCATTGTGAACCTGTATGCATTGGGAATCCCTTCAAGACATTTCCATAGTGGATGTTTTCATTGTAGCAGTAGCTACAGTAATAGACATGTCAAAGAGGACACCTACCAACACCCTCAAACATTATGACTTCCAAATGAGACGGAAAGATACGTTTTTATTTGACCTTTTATTTAACCAGGCAAGTCAGTTAAGAACAAATTCTTATTTTCAATGACGGCCTAGGAACGGTAGGTTAACTGCCTAGGAACGGTAGGTTAACGGCCTAGGAACGGTAGGTTAACTGCCTAGGAACGGTAGGTTAACTGCCTAGGAACGCTAGGTTAACTGCCTAGGAACAGTAGGTTAACTGCCTTGTTCAGGGGCAGAACGACAGATGTGTACCTTGTCAGCTCGGGGATTCGATCTTGCAACCTTTCTGGTTACTAGTCCAACGCTCTAACTACCTTCCGTCCCACAATATCAACTATTCCGCACTAGCATAGTAGATATCTGTTGACTCTTTAAGAAGTGCTCCATTTGACTATCGTGGTCTTGTATCAGGGTTATATGTCACATAATAACTGTTAAATACTCCACTAGATGATAATGTTGAGGATGAGATGGGAAAGTGTCGAGGTCTTATTGGACAGTGAACAGTGGCCATTCAGGAAGTAGGATTATTTTTTGTTGTTGTAGTTTTCTGTTCAATGCCATTACAGTATCCATTGATTTAGGATATTGCAGTTCCGATGCCTTCCACTAGATGCCAACAGTCTTTAGAAATTGTTTCAGGCTTGTATTCTGAAAAATGAGGGAGTAAGAGCAGTCTGAATGAGTGGACCCTGCCGTGTCACAGAGCTGTTTCATGCACGCGACCGAGAGAGTGCCTTTTTTGTTTACCTTTTATATTGACGACGTTATTGTCCGGTTTAAATATTATCGATTATTTAGGCTAAAAACAACCTGAGGAGTGAATATAAACATTGTTTGACGTGTTTCTATGAACTTTACGGATACAATTTGATTTTTTTTGTCTGCCTGTTGTGACTGCGTTTGAGCTTGTGGATTACTGAAGAAAACGTGCGAACAAAACAGAGGTTTTCGGATATAAAGAGACTTTATCGAACAAAAGGAACATTTATTGAATAAATGAATGTCTTCTGAGGGCAAACATTTGAAGATCATCAAAGTTAAGTGATTCATTTGATCTCTATTTCTGACTTGTGTAACTCTTCTACTTGGCTGGTTACTCTTTGTAATGATTTGCATTTTTGAAATCTGACACCGTGGTTGGATTCACAATAAGTTTATCTTTAAACCTATGTAAAATAGTTGTATGTATTTCTGTATTTGTATTTCTGTATTTGAATTTGCGCTCTGCAATCTCACTGGATGTTGGCCAGGTGGGACTCTTCCCACATACCCTAGAGAGGTTAAAGAGATACGGTCGATACCAACCAAATATTTGCTTTCACCTGTCCAGTCATTGCAGATGGATGAAAGCAGACAGGAAGAGGAAGCTACTTCCAAATGTTGAGATGCACCCACAGAGAGAGAGAGGGTTGGTGTGCTACGAGAGTGTGTTAGTGGGTATAATTTGTTAAACATTCCAACAGGAATCTGTTCCAAAAACTTTGTAAATAACCAGGTTGTATAGCGGCAGAATAAACTACCGAGTAGGGGGTGGGCTAATTCATAAAGTTTTTAACTCGCCACGTTAATTCCGAAAAATGTCTGTCCTCAATCTGGTAGCCTATGGACAAATATTAAGAATAAGCTACGTGGTGAGTTGATGGCTATTCGGCAGCTAGTTAGCTAGGTGAATTGATCAGGCAACTTTGTATGCGTTGTTTATTGGCAACCTTGTACTTTACAAAGTCTTTGGAACATATTCCTGTTGGAATGTTCCACAAATTATACCCACCCTATCTGAAACCCTAAAAGGAGAGAGAGAGAGAGAGAGAGAGAGATATCCTCCTGTTGTCTGGTCATTATATAACCTGGATGGAAGTCATCAATGCACTATGACTGTGCAACCCTGGCTTTCAAGGGCAAGTGAGAGCTGGTTATGTTATTTATGCTACCCTACACATATTTGGCTGTCTAAGATTTTGGGCCTCACATATACAATCATTTATTTTCAGTAGCTATGGAATGGTGGCAAACTTCTAACATGGAACCCATAGTAATTCATGAAAACACAACGTAATACAGAATGAGGAAATCAAACACAAAAGAGAAATGGGGAGCAGAAAACAATGGTGAATCATATTCTACTATGATCAACAGAATATCACATGAACCGAGTAATATTCTACTGAAATCCTATAAATAAAAATAAATAGTACCTGTTTCGTTTTGACACCTCCAGCACGTGTTGCTTTCTGAAATGTTTAAAAATAAAAGAGTTGAACCTGGACAATTCCCGACACACACGAAGTACATAATAGATAGCACCAACACTGATCACAGATAGCTACATAATACGATGTCACTCAAAATATAGCACTGACAGTTAACATTTCAATGCCACTTATGTCACATTGTTTAAAAAAGGTCAAATATATATTAGAAAACAAAGTAATTGAATCGTTGTTATCTACAAATAGTGTAATTAATTGAGTAACAATACAGTAATAAATACGTAGGTTTCTCAATCTGGTAGTAGGCCTTGGGTTGAGTTGTGCATGTAGCAGCTAACATCGGTTGATGTAAACTCAATTGCAGTGGAACGTCTGTAACTGCAACGCAACACTTTTCAGTTGGTGCGTTTACATATCAGCGGTTGTAACATTGTTACAGTACACCTCGCAGAAAAACACAATGTTGCAACAAATTGCCGACGCGCTACATTTAGCAGAATATATAGTTAGCTACACTGCATCTCTGCTATGTAGCTTAGCCTCGGGGCAATGGTAGTTAGGCTAGCCAAGTCATGTTTTTCAACAGCTAACGTTTAATAGCTCTGATCAACTTGAAAATAGACATTTAGGGCATCTGGTCTAACCTTGCATGCTGCTGACGGTGGTCATGTGTTGTGTTTGCGGGTGATGGTGGTGCGAGGTGGATCCTGCAATGTTGCTGTTTCCGCTGGAGGTTGTTGAGTTGCTGCTGGAACTGGGAGTCGCCATTGTTGTGTTCGATTCCAGCAGCGCCGAGGCTGCGATGCAGGCAGAGCAAACTTCTCCCTCTCTCTCCACACGGGACACTGCGCCAGCGAACGCAGCACAGCATAGACGGCCACGTCTATGGACGTCCCGGGCCCAGTCACGGAAGTCTGTGCGTAACAAGTTACGCCAGAAAGGGTAGGGGTTTCCATTGGGCTGGTATGGGACGCCAAGCTTTAACTTTGGGCACCGCACGTACTGTGGAGGCTACTGGAGCAACCATTTTTGAGGATTCTAGTTGATATGTACATAAATACTTTATTGAATGGGGGTAATGGAGACGTAAGGTTGGCCCAGCAGTAGAGGGGTTGTAAAGTAGGCCATTGCGTGAGCAGAGGCGGACTGGCCATCTGGCATTTCGGGGCAAATGTCAGATGGGCTGGCCCATTTGTAGCACCTAGGGCCAGTCTAACAATTTGTTGTTGTTGTTGTTGTTGTTGCAGGGTAGCCTAGTGTTGGACTAATAACCGAAAGGGTGCAAGTTCAAATCCCCGAGCTGACAAGGTACAAATCTGTCGTTCTGCCCCTGAACAGGCAGTTAACAGGCAGTTAACCCAGGTCGTCATTGAAAATAGGAATTTGTTCTTAACTGACTTGCCTAGTTAAATAAAGGTGTTCTCAACTAGCCTACCTGGTTAAATAAAGGTAATTTTTTTTTTTTTTAAAGAAGCACACGCATTTCGCTATACTCGCAATAACATCTGCTAAACATGTGTATGTGACCAATACATTTGATTTGATTTGTATTTTTTTTACCTTTATTTAACCAGGTAGGCAGTAGAGGATAGGCCAGTTGAGAACAAGTTCACATTTACAACTGCGACCTGGCCAAGATAAAGCGACACAAACAACAACACAGAGTTACACATGGAATAAACAAAACATAGTCAATAATACAGTAGAACAAATGAAAACAAAAGGTCTATCTATATACAGTGAGTGCAAGATGAGGTATGATAAGGGAGTTAAAAAGGCAATACATAGGCCATGGTGGCGAAGTAATTACAATACGGCAATTAAACACTGGAATGGTAGATGTGCAGAAGATGAATGTGCAAGTTGAGATACTGGGGTGCAAAGAAGCAAGATAAATAAATACTGTATGCCGGTGAGGTAGGTAGATAGATGGCTGTTTACTAGCTCCCACAGTGCAGTAATATCTAACAAGTGATATCTAACAGTTTCACAACATCTTTTTTTTTCTTTAAAAAAAATGTATTTCACCTTTATTTAACCAGGTAGGCTAGTTGAGAACACCTTTATTTAACCAGGTAGGCTAGTTGAGAACACCTTTATTTAACCAGGTAGGCTAGTTGAGAACACCTTTATTTAACCAGGTAGGCTAGTTGAGAACACCTTTATTTAACCAGGTAGGCTAGTTGAGAACACCTTTATTTAACCAGGTAGGCTAGTTGAGAACACCTTTATTTAACCAGGTAGGCTAGTTGAGAACACCTTTATTTAACCAGGTAGGCCCGTTGAGACCAAGTTCTCATTTACAACTACGACCTGGCCAAGATAAAGCAAAGCAGTGCGACAAAAACAACAACACAGAGTTACACATGGAATGCACAAAACATACAGTCAATAATACAGTAGAAAAATCTATGTACAGTGTGTGCAAATGTAGAGAGGTAAGGCAATAAATAGGACATAGAGGTGAAATAAATACAATTTAGCATTAACACTTGAGTGATAGATGTGCAGGTAGAGATACTGGGCTGCAAAAGAGCAAGAGGATAAGTAACAATATGGGGAGGAGGTAGTTTTGTGTGCTATTTACAGATTGGCTGTGTACAGGTACAGTGATCAGTAAGCTGCTCTGACAGCTGATGCTTAAAGTTAGAGAGGAAGATAGCTTCAGTGATTTTTGCAGTTCGTTCCAGTCATTGGCAGCAGAGAAATGGAAGGGTAGGCGGCCAAAGGAAGTGTTGGCTTTCGGGATGACCAGTGAAATATACCTGCTGGAGAGCGTGCTAATGTGAGTTTGGAAGGAGAGTTTACAGTCTAACCAGACACCTAGGTATTTGTAGTTGTCCACATATTCTAAGTCAGAACCGTCCAGAGTAGTGATGCTAGCCGGGCGGGAGTGTGAGGGCAGCAATCGGTTGAAGAGCATGCACTTAGTTTTACTAGCATTTAAAAGCAGTTGGCACGAAAGGAGTGTTGTATTGCATTGAAGCTCGTTTGGAGGTTTGTTAGCACAGTGTCCAAAGAAGGGCCAGATATATACAGAATAGTGTCGTCTTCATAGAGGAAAATAACAGTAGCGAGGCTATAGACAGTAGCGAGGCTATAGACAGTAGCGAGGCTATAGACAGTAGCGAGGCTATATACAGTAGCGAGGCTATATACAGTAGTGAGGCTATATACAGTAGTGAGGCTATATACAGTAGCGAGGCTATATGCAGTAGCGAGGCTATATGCAGTAGCGAGGCTATATGCAGTAGCGAGGCTATATACAGTAGCGAGGCTATATACAATAGTGAGGCTATATACAATAGCGAGGCTATATACAGTAGCGAAGCTATATACAGTAGCGAGGCTATATACAATAGCGAGGCTATATACAGTAGCGAGGCTATATACAGTAGTGAGGCTACATACAGACACCGGTTAGTCGGGCTGAGATGGGTGATGCAATATTTACACACAATTAAAGTGACTAAGATACCGTAGAGTACAGTTTATACATATGAGATGAGTAATGCAAGATACGGAGACATTATTAAAGTGGCTAGTGATCCATTTCTAAAACTGGCCAGTGATTCCTAATCTGTGTCTATAGGCAGCTGCCTCTGATGTGCTTGTGATGGCTGGTTAGCAGTCCAATGGCCTTGAGATAGAAGCTGTTTTTCAGTCTCTTGGTCCCAGCTTTCATGCACCTGTACTGACCTCGCCTTCTGGATGATAGCGGGGTGAACAGGCAGTGGCTCGGGTGGTTGATGTCCTTGATGATCCTTTTTGGCCTTCCTGTGGCATCGGGTGCTGTAGGTGTCCAGGAGGGCGGTAAGTTTGCCCTCAGTAATGCATTGTGCAGACCGCACCACCCTCTGGAAGGCTTTGCGGTTGTGGGCAGTGCAGTTGCCGTACCAGGCGGTGATTCAGCCCGACAGGATGCTCTCAATTGCGCATCTGTAAAAATTTGTGAGGGTTTTAGGTGTTAAGCAAAATTTCTTCAGCCTTTTGAGGTTGAAGAGGTGCTATTGCGCCTGTCTGTGTGGGTGGACCATTTCAGTTTGTTAGTGATGTGTACGCCGAAGAACTTGAAGCATTCCACCTTCTCCACCGCGGCCCCTTTGATGTGGATAGGTGGGTGCTCCCTCTGCTGTTTCCTGAAGTCCACTATCATCTCCTTAGTTTTGTTGACGTTTAGGGAGACGTTATTTTCCTGGCACCACACTCCCAGAGCCCTCACCTCCGCCCTGTAGGCTGTCTCATCGTTGTTAGTAATCAAGCCTACTACTGTTGTGTCGTCTGCAAACTTGATGATTGAGTTGGAGGCGTGCTTGGCCACGCAGTTATAAAAGTATCATTGTCCGGTTAATAATGGAGGCCTCAAGGAAAAGGCTGGTGTTGGGACCTCAAGGAAAATGCTGGGAAGGAAAACAATGGGCTGGTGTGTTATTATGCATTCATAACAAGTGGTAAACTTGCAAAATATTTCTTATAAACTGGGAGCAAAAAGTTGTGTGCGTTCACATTCTTTGAACTCGCTGAGAACACAGATTGGCTAATAGCAAAGCAACTGCGTCAACCGTAAACTAAAAGTCCAGCTATCATGCTCGTGAACAAATTATAGTGTAAACACCATATTAATAGATTGTCTTTTATAAATAATGTTTTTGTTGTTGCATTTCACTGCTGAAAAAATACTGTTATCAAGGTAATTTCCTTAATATGTGACGTCAGAGTTCAAGCTCAAACCAACAATGCAGTTTTAAGAAAATACAACAACAAAAAAGTAAGAGATAAGAATAACAAATGATTGAAGAGCAGCAGTAATAACAATAGCGGGGCTATATACAAATATATAGCAAGCAAATAGTCTGGGTAGCCATTTGATTAGCTGTTCAGGAGTCTTATGGCTTGGAGGTAGAAGCTGTTTAGAAACCTCTTGGACCTAAACTTGGTGCTCCGGTACCGCATGCCATGCGGTAGCAGAGAAAACAGTCTATGACTAGGGTGGCTGGAGTCTTTGACAATATTTAGGGCCTTCCTCTGACACCACCTGGTATAGAGGTCTTGGATGGCAGGAATCTTGGTCCCGGTGATATACTAGGCTGTACGCACTACCCTCTGTAGTTCCTTGTTGTCGGAGGCCGAGCAGTTGCCATACCAGGCAGTGATGCAACCCGTCAGGATGCTCTCGATGGTGCAGCTGTAAAACCTTTTGAGGATCTGAGGACCCATGCCAAATCTTGTCGTGCCCTCTTCATGACTGTCTTGGTGTGCTTGGACCATGTTCGTTTGTTGGTGATGTGGACGGCAAGGAACTTGAAGCTCTCAACCTGCTCCACTGCAGCCCCGTCAATGAGAATGGGGCGTGCTCGATCTTCCTTTTCTTGTGGTCCACAATCATCTCCTTTGTCTTGATCACATTGAGGGAGAAGTTGTTGTCCTTGCACCACATGTTCAGGTCTCTGACCTCCTCCTGTCTCATTGTTGTCGTTGATCAGGCCTACCACTGTTGTGTCATCGGCAAACTTAATGATGGTGTTGGAGTCATGCCTGGCCGTGCAGTCGTGGGTGAACAGGGAGGAGGGGACTGAGCACACACCTTGAGGGGCCCTCGTGTTGAGGATCAGTGTGGCGGATGTGTTGTTATCTACCCTTACCACCTGGGGGCGGCCCGTCAGGAAGTCCAGGATCCAGTTGCAGAGGGGAGGTGTTTAGTCCCAGGGTCCTTAGCTTAGTGATGAACTTCGAGTGCACTATAGTGTTGAACAGCTGTAGTCCGTGAATAGCATTCTCACATAGGTGTTCCTTTTGTCCAGGTGTGAAAGGGCAGTGTGGAGTGCAATAGAGATTGCATCATCTGTGGATCTGTTGGGGCAATATTCATTTAGTTCAGTTAGCTTTGCTTTCTTTGCTACAGGAACAATGGTGGACATCTTGAATCAAGTGGGGACAGCAGATTGGGATAGGGAGAGAATGAGTATGTCCGTAAACACTCCAGCCAGCTGGTCTGCGCATGCTCTGAGGACCCGGCTAGGGATGCCGTCTGGGCCGGCAGCCTTGCGAGGGTTAACATGCTTAACGGTCTTACTCCCTTCGGCCACGGAGAACACGATCCCACAGTCCTTGGGAGCGGGCCACTTTGGTGGCACTGTGTTAGGCTAAAAAGGTGTTTAGCTCGTCGGTGTCCACTACGTGGCTGGTTTTCCCTTTGTAATCCGCGATTGTCTGTAAACCATGCCACGTATGTCTCGTGTCTGAGCCGTTGAATTGCGACTCTGTCTCTGTACTGATGTTTTGCCTGTTTGATTGACTTACGGAGGGAATAACTACAATGTTTGTCACCGTGTCCTGGTTAAATGCAGTGGTTTGTGCTTTCAGTTTTGACAAAATGCTGCCATTTATTGACGTTTTTTGGTTTGGGTAGGTTTTAATAGTCACACTGGGAACAACATCCCCTATACACTTCCTGGTGAACTCAGTCATCGTGTCCATGTTTACCTCAATGTTATTCTCAGAGGCAACCCGGAACATATTCCAGTCCGCGTGATAAAACAATCTTGAAGCATGGATTCCGATTGGTCAGACCAGCATTGAATAGTCTTTTGCACGGGTACTTCCTGTTTGAATTTCTGCCTATAGGAAGGGCGGGATCAGGATGGAGTCATGATCTAATTTGCCCAAGGGAGGGTGGAATTGTAGCCATCCTGGAAGGGAGAGTAACAATGGTTGAGTTTTTGATGCGCAAGTACCACAGACAATGTGTTGATAGAACTTTGGTAGCGTTTTCCTCAAATTTGCTTTGTTAAAATCTGTAGCTACCATAAATTTGGCCTTAGGATATGTGGTTTCCAGATTACACAAAGTCCAGTGTAGTTCCTTGGGGCTGTCGTGGTATCAGCTTGAGCGGGAATATACATGGCTGAGACTAGAACCGAAGATTATTCTTGTGAGATAATACGTTCCGCATTTCATTGTGGGGTATTCTGGGTTGGGTGAACAAAAGGACTTGAGTTCCTGTACGTTATCACAATCATACCATGAGTAGTTAATCATCAAACATACATCCCCACCTTTTTTCTTCCCGGAGAGTTCTTTCTTACTCTCTGCGAGATGTACTGAGAACCCAGCTGGCTGTATGGACGGGGACAGTATTTCCAGAGAGAGCCATGATTCCATGAAACAGAGTGTGTTACAGTCCCTGATGTCTCTCTGGAACGAGATCCTCGCACTGAGCTCGTCTACTTTATTGTCCAGGGACTGAACATTAACGAGTAATATACTCGGAAGCGGTGGATGGTGTGCGCACCACCTGAGTCGAACTTGAAGTCCACTCCGAATACCTCTTCTCCACCGACGGCGTCTCGGCGTCTGGACGGCGTCCCGGCCTCTGGACGGCGTCTAGGCCTCTGGGCGGCGGGGGGTATGAACAAAGGATCCAATTAGGGAAAGTCGTATTTCTGGTCGTAATGCTGGTGAGTCACCTCCGCTCTGATATCCATAAGTTTCCTGTATGTAATATCACAAAAGAACGCTCAGGGCTAATAATGTAAGAAATAACACACACAAAATGCTCTACCCATGCCCTACCAAGTGGTTCTGAGTTTGTCAATATTACACAGGTATGCGAAAGGTTCCAGAAGTCAGGAATACAGACAGGCTCTATAGACCTCTATATGAGGGACCGTGTCGAACCCACCACCACCTGTTGTTATGTTGGGTACCTCCTGACACCAAAAAATATCTTATAAAATATATTTATTTTTTCATTGAATGTATTGTTAAAATAAATGGTTAAGGAAATACAGGCAGGCACCACATTACTACAAGACAAAACAGCTCATTCAATCAAACCTGATGGTGTGGTGAGTATAAAAAAGGCTTGAAAAGGTCATGGAAAGGGGTCATGTCTAAGTGTGGCTGGGAAGAATAAAATACATGACCTTGTATGCGATACAAATCACATTATTCTGGGAGCACCTCCTCTAAGAGGTCAAGTAACCTCCTCTAAGAGGTCAAGTAACCTCCTCTTGGGCTCCCGAGTGGCACAGCTGTCTAAGGCATCTCAGTGCTAGAGGCGTCACTATAGACCCTGGTTCGATCCCTGGCTGTATCACATCCAGTTGTGATCCGTAGTCCCATAGGGCGGCGCACAATTGGCCCAGCGTTGCCTGGGTTAGGGGAGTGTTTGGCCCGGGGTAGGCCGTCATTGTCAAATAAGAATTTGTTCTTAACTGAATTGCCTAGTTAAATAAAGAGTATGAATTAGGCTGTCTGAGAAGGTTTGCTTCCTAAGCAACCAGAATACATATTATTTGAAGTACAATAGACCAATATAGCTACTGTAGTAGGTCAGAGCTTTCCTTTGAGATAGCTAGCATACAGAAATCAGTGGTGGTAGTCAAAGTAATTTTGAAATGTAATGCAGTTGATTGGTAACAACGACACGTGTTGGGGTTCACATCCATACAAGCATTATACTCAGATTTTTACCTCAACGTAGTGTGAAATAAACATTAAAAAATGGTCTAAATATAGGCTAGTTTTGCTGGCGGTCAATGAGGAGACTCTCATTTCCATGGCAATTCCATTGTTTTGATCGAGTTCGATTGACCTCTTTACCACATGTATTATCATGGATAGTTCAGTATTCTGTCAGACATTCTTCCATATCCCTTTAGAAACATCCTGTCCTCATACACAGAGACTGTACCAAAGGCATCACTGTCCGGTGTGGGGGTTTGGGTCTCTCATTCACCCCCCCCAGTGTGAGTTAGTGTTAAGGGATTTTTTATCAATAATGACTAATTATGTATACATTTCAATCAGGACTGAATAATCAGAATACTATTATGTTACTGTATAGATGTATGAATTTTCTTTTAATCCTAGTACTGAATATTATGTGTGTAAATATAATCAAGAATTAGAACAATGACTGTCTGTTCCTTGGTAGAAATGAATGAACTTATCGTCAGACTGGCTAGAATGCTTATCTACACAGGAAGACCTTGACTCAGTCATAAATTATAATAAATTGGTAGGGAGACGATGTGGGAAGGCTTGAGATACTGCCTTTGTTCCAGGGTGAAGAAGAGACGGGACAGTGCGAAAAACTAATGATGTCATTTTCAGTGTATAACCTGTGGTAAACTGTATCGTGTTCAGTACTCTCGAGAATAAACGCTACAGATTGGTTTTGAGACTGGTCTCTGTGAGTGTTTAATTTAATTGGGTATTAAAACATATACTTGTGTAAAATGGAGTGAAGGTTGCCAGGATTTAAAATTGTACCAGGCCTCCTTGTACATTGTTTCAATGTCCACTGAGACGGATACTATGTTTCTGAAAGGCCTGTAGAGTTGTTACATGTCCGACTGAATTTTCACGAACATCCTATCTTCTTCTTGTTTTTCTTCTTCTTGTTTCTCTTCTTCTTGTTCTTCGATGAGGTTTAATGGTGGTTGGCCATTATATGTTACTGAAGAATACAGTATATCACTTTGGCCTGTCCTTACTACTAACTGGGATCCTCTCAGGATACTTCATCCTTGACCCATCCTCCTCTACCTTCTTCACTTCCTCGTCATACAATACCTTCGGCACTTCTCTGACCCTGGCCACCTCAACCTGCCTATTCTTCAACGGATACCGCCGACCCCCAGCAACATGTGCACCCCTACAGTTGACGCACACAACTTCTTCCACCAAAACTACAGATCCCTCTGTCAAATGCCCTCCTGCACACTTCCCACATCTTGGGTCTGCATCGTACCAATCGGCGGGCGTCACAGACACAAAGAATTTTCAACTTTAATTACTCCGTCTCATCACTTAATGCTACCCCAGAAAACACTCCCTTCAATGGCGCCCGATTTCTAAGAGCAAAGCAAGACACAGATCATGGCCCAAGTTACGTCGCATGGAGTGCCCGCTCCCTCTGATCTGAAGAAACACAAACAAACATCACAAGTCCTCTTTGGGTTACCTTCACCGACTCAACAGCACCCACCATCTTTTCCACCCAACCTCAAACCACCCATGGATCAGCCAAAAGGCCTAGATCCACTTTCTTCAAAAATCTCACTCCCACTGGGCCAAACTCATCTTTATCATAACCATGTCCATCAATGCAAGGCTCAGGCTGCTCACCACACCTTCCACCACTTAAATCTCCATCATTTAATTCCATTTCACCTCCAGAACTCAGTCTGGCTCACACTGTTTGCACTTGACCCCAGTCTTCTTCAACACACCATCTTACCTCTCTTCCACCATCTTCAACAGGCTCAACCTCTGCCGCCCTCACTCTCTTCAACCTCTTCTTAATCCTAATTTTCCTCCTCCATTACTCCCTCTAATATCCACCTTTCCATATCCCTGTCCCATATCCCTGTCCCTCTTCTCCTGGCTTTTGCTAGCGGCCCAGTGTCATGCTGAAGTAATTCCATCTCGTAATTAAGCAGTAAAGCCAGAGGAGGTGGGTTTATGGCCAATATACCATGGCTAAGGGCTGATCTTAGGCACGGCCCTTAGCCGTGGTATATTAGCCATATACCACAAACCCCTGAGGTGCCTTATTGCTATTATAAACTGGTTACCAATGTAATTAGAGCAGTAAAAATAAATGTTTTGTCATACCCGTGGTATACGGTCTGGTATACCATAGCTGTCAGCCAATCAGCGTTCGGTGCTCGAACCACCCAGTTTATAATCAGAATAAGATCATGGTCTGGTAAACAAAGAGAAATGTCCCTCCTGAGCTGCACTCAGTGAAAACGTTCAACATCCTGTTTACGCTGCGACAGCGCGGTAGGCCTATCAAATAGGGTGTTGTGGTCACATGGCAGGTTACAGATGAGTAGCATTCTAAACACCACCAAATGCACGAGAGTGTTGTGAAATATTGAACACCAGAGCCATCTCCATACATCTAGGAGGTGGCTCTATTGACTCATCAAAAGAATGTGAAGTAAAAAAAGTAGGCCTGTTTTTTCACAGTATTGACACTAGAGGGTAGTGACTAGTCATACTAGAACTCACTGGCTATTGAACAATGTCGGCTAGGAAGGCCCCATGTTGCTATAAAAACAACAAGAATATGGATCAATATTTTCTGACAATATACAGAATATGATTCTACTTTTGTATTTACTATGACATATACAGTGTTTCCGAAGCCAACGGTTTGGTTCATGTTGAATTAACAGCATTGTAACGGCAGATTTCCTCCTCTTCGTCTGAAGATCGGGGATCGGACCAGGGATCGGACCAAAGCACAGCGTGGTAAGTGTCCATGTCGTTTTTAATAAGAAAAGCCTGGACACCATGAAATATAAAACAATAAAGTGAAATAACCGAACCGAACCAGTCCCGTGTGGTGACAGACACGGAAACAAACACCCACAAACCAACAGTGAAACACAGGCTACCTAAATATGGTTCCCAATCAGAGACAACGACTAACACCTGCCTCTGATTGAGAACCATATCAGGCCAAACACAGAAACAGACAAACTAGACATCCAACATAGAATGCCCACTCAGATCACACCCTGACCAAACAAAACATAGAAACATACAAAGCAAACTATGGTCAGGGCGTGACAAGCATAGGCAACCATTCAGGGGTTACACTCTAAGAATTCATACCAGTGTTTGTTTATTGTTGTCCATCAGATAATAGTGTGTCTAAGAGTCGGACTGAACTACCCTGTTTAGCAGTGCTTTGTTAAGACTCCTTGACCTTGAGACGACTTGACATTAACTCACAAGACTAGAGAAGTTTACCATCTGTTTCATTAAAGATGAGCTTTAAAAAAAAAGAGTATGATGCCAATCCATTGCAATCAATGTCTTTCTTTTTTCATGCCTTGTGAATAGCACCGATCACGCCCTCCAACTGTCCTGTCATGACTGTGACCTGCTGAGGGAACAGTTTGAGGAGGAGCAAGAGGCCAAGGCAGAGCAGCAGCACCACATGTCCAAGGACTGTAAGGATCAACGCTGGAGACGAGAAGCAGGTACAGGGAGGGAACATTTAATAACCAATAATATATACAGACAGTGTCTGGACAGAGGAAACAGACATGGACAGAATATAGACAGCGTCTGGACAGAGGAAACAGACATGGACAGAATACAGACAGCGTCTGGACAGAGGAAACAGACATGGACAGAATACAGACAGCGTCTGGACAGAGGAAACAGACATGGACAGAATACAGACAGCGTCTGGACAGAGGAAACAGACATGGACAGAATACAGACAGCGTCTGGACAGAGGAAACAGACAGGAACAGAATACAGACAGCGTCTGGACAGAGGAAACAGACATGGACAGAATACAGACAGCGTCTGGACAGAGGAAACAGACATGGACAGAATACAGACAGCGTCTGGACAGAGGAAACAGACATGAACAGAATACAGACAGCGTCTGGACAGAGGAAACAGACATGGACAGAATACAGACAGCGTCTGGACAGAGGAAACAGACATGGACAGAATACAGACAGCGTCTGGACAGAGGAAACAGACATGGACAGAATACAGACAGCGTCTGGACAGAGGAAACAGAAATGGACAGAATACAGACAGCATCTGGACAGAGGAAACAGACATGGACAGGAACAGAATACGGACAGCGTCTGGACAGAGGAAACAGACATGGACAGAATACAGACAGCGTCTGGACAGAGGAAACAGACATGGACAGAATACAGACAGCGTCTGGACAGAGGAAACAGACATGGACAGAATACAGACAGCGTCTGGACAGAGGAAACAGACATGGACAGAATACAGACAGCGTCTGGACAGAGGAAACAGACAGGAACAGAATATATACAGACAGTGTCTGGACAGAGGAAACAGACATGGACAGAATACAGACAGCGTCTGGACAGAGGAAACAGACATGGACAGAATACAGACAGCGTCTGGACAGAGGAAACAGACATGGACAGAATACAGACAGCGTCTGGACAGAGGAAACAGACATGGACAGAATACAGACAGCGTCTGGACAGAGGAAACAGACAGGAACAGAATACAGACAGCGTCTGGACAGAGGAAACAGACATGGACAGAATACAGACAGCGTCTGGACAGAGGAAACAGACATGGACAGAATACAGACAGCGTCTGGACAGAGGAAACAGACATGAACAGAATACAGACAGCGTCTGGACAGAGGAAACAGACATGGACAGAATACAGACAGCGTCTGGACAGAGGAAACAGACATGGACAGAATACAGACAGCGTCTGGACAGAGGAAACAGACATGGACAGAATACAGACAGCGTCTGGACAGAGGAAACAGACAGGAACAGAATACAGACAGCGTCTGGACAGAGGAAACAGACATGGACAGAATACAGACAGCGTCTGGACAGAGGAAACAGACAGGAACAGAATACAGACAGTGTCTGGACAGAGGAAACAGACATGAACAGAATACAGACAGCGTCTGGACAGAGGAAACAGACATGGACAGAATACAGACAGCGTCTGGACAGAGGAAACAGACATGGACAGAATACAGACAGCGTCTGGACAGAGGAAACAGACATGGCAATAATGCTGACACTGGGATGAAACAGAGGAAACAGACAGATATAGGGAAGACAATCAAAACGTGAAGGAGTCCAGGTGAGTCCAATGAGCGCTGATGAGCGTAATGATGGTGACAAGTGTGCGTAATGAAAGGCGGCCTGGCGCCCTCGAGTGCCAGAGAGGGAGAGCGGGAGAAGGCTGACAACGCCATTGGAGAGGTGGCTCACGGGCGCCTGTGAGAGTGTGGGGCTGCAGCACTCCCAGGTTAGTGTTTCAGGCTGCTTCTTAACCCAATACCTGTATGAATATATACTTATGTCAATTACAGTTGAGGAAATTCAGGAAAAATGTATTCTCAAGTTGAATAACTTGTGTTTCAGAATATCAACCTGATGAGCACAAAGAAGAAGCTGAATGCTGACCTCAACTGACCCAACCTCAACTGACCCAACCTCAACTGACCCAACCTCAACTGACCCAACCTCAACTGACCCAATCTCAACCGACCTAACCTCAACTGATCCAACCTCAACTGACCCAACCTCAACTAATCCAACCTCAACTGACCCAACCTCAACTGACCCAACGTCAACTGACCCAACCTCAACCCCACCCAATTTCAACCGACCCAACCTCAACCGACCCAACCTCAACTGACCTAACCTCAACTGACCCAACCTCAAACCCACCCAACTTCAACTGACCCAACCTCAACTGACCCAACCTCAACCGACCCAATCTCAACCCCACCCAACCTCAACCAACCCAATGTCAACCGACCCAGCTCCAGGCTGACGGGGAGGCCAACAATCTAGAGGAGAAAGCTAAGAAGGCCACGACGGACTTGAGTGACAACCAGAGGTTTCTCTGAGTACACTTTGAACTACTGTCATAGTCATCACTCTTTGAATCCTGTATGTCCTGCTTCTCTGTGTGCTAATGCAGGCGGCCATGATGGCCGAGGAGCTGAAGAAGGAGCAGGACACCAGCTCTCACCTGTATGTCCTGCTTCTCTGTGTGCTAATGCAGGCGGCCATGATGGCCGAGGAGCTGAAGAAGGAGCAGGACACCAGCTCTCACCTGTATGTCCTGCTTCTCTGTGTGCTAATGCAGGCGGCCATGATGGCCGAGGAGCTGAAGAAGGAGCAGGACACCAGCTCTCACCTGTATGTCCTGCTTCTCTGTGTGCTAATGCAGGCGGCCATGATGGCCGAGGAGCTGAAGAAGGAGCAGGACACCAGCTCTCACCTGTATGTCCTGCTTCTCTGTGTGCTAATGCAGGCGGCCATGATGGCCGAGGAGCTGAAGAAGGAGCAGGACACCAGCTCTCACCTGTATGTCCTGCTTCTCTGTGTGCTAATGCAGGCGGCCATGATGGCCGAGGAGCTGAAGAAGGAGCAGGACACCAGCTCTCACCTGTATGTCCTGCTTCTCTGTGTGCTAATGCAGGCGGCCATGATGGCCGAGGAGCTGAAGAAGGAGCAGGACACCAGCTCTCACCTGTATGTCCTGCTTCTCTGTGTGCTAATGCAGGCGGCCATGATGGCCGAGGAGCTGAAGAAGGAGCAGGACACCAGCTCTCACCTGTATGTCCTGCTTCTCTGTGTGCTAATGCAGGCGGCCATGATGGCCGAGGAGCTGAAGAAGGAGCAGGACACCAGCTCTCACCTGTATGTCCTGCTTCTCTGTGTGCTAATGCAGGCGGCCATGATGGCCGAGGAGCTGAAGAAGGAGCAGGACACCAGCTCTCACCTGTATGTCCTGCTTCTCTGTGTGCTAATGCAGGCGGCCATGATGGCCGAGGAGCTGAAGAAGGAGCAGGACACCAGCTCTCACCTGTATGTCCTGCTTCTCTGTGTGCTAATGCAGGCGGCCATGATGGCCGAGGAGCTGAAGAAGGAGCAGGACACCAGCTCTCACCTGTATGTCCTGCTTCTCTGTGTGCTAATGCAGGCGGCCATGATGGCCGAGGAGCTGAAGAAGGAGCAGGACACCAGCTCTCACCTGTATGTCCTGCTTCTCTGTGTGCTAATGCAGGCGGCCATGATGGCCGAGGAGCTGAAGAAGGAGCAGGACACCAGCTCTCACCTGTATGTCCTGCTTCTCTGTGTGCTAATGCAGGCGGCCATGATGGCCGAGGAGCTGAAGAAGGAGCAGGACACCAGCTCTCACCTGTATGTCCTGCTTCTCTGTGTGCTAATGCAGGCGGCCATGATGGCCGAGGAGCTGAAGAAGGAGCAGGACACCAGCTCTCACCTGTATGTCCTGCTTCTCTGTGTGCTAATGCAGGCGGCCATGATGGCCGAGGAGCTGAAGAAGGAGCAGGACACCAGCTCTCACCTGTATGTCCTGCTTCTCTGTGTGCTAATGCAGGCGGCCATGATGGCCGAGGAGCTGAAGAAGGAGCAGGACACCAGCTCTCACCTGTATGTCCTGCTTCTCTGTGTGCTAATGCAGGCGGCCATGATGGCCGAGGAGCTGAAGAAGGAGCAGGACACCAGCTCTCACCTGGAGAGGATGAAGAAGAACCTGGAGGTCACAGTCAAGGACCTGCAGCACCGTTTGGATGAAGCTGAGAATCTGGCCATGAAGGGAGGCAAGAAAAGCAGCTCCAGAAACTGGAGTCCAGGGTGAGTTAACAGCTATTGTGATTTGATATGCAAATGCATATGCAAATGCTCTTAAATTGATGATATTCAGAAGAAGTGCAGACTGAGTACAAGGGTAGGTACAGTGGTAGGAAAATATCTCGGCTACAGCAACTGTTCATCTGAATTTCAAAAAATACGTTTTCAAAATAAGAGCTTATTAATTAAACGTACATATTGGAAAGAGTGAGATTCCAACCTTTGGACCCACCTCGGTTGCAGATGCGAGGGTTGGAGGGAGAGCAGAGGAGGGGAGTTGATGCCATCAAAGCAGTCAGGAAATATGAGAGGAGAGTCAAGGAACTCTCCTACCAGGTAGAGGATGAATGTTTACTACATTGATGTAACCACTACAACTACTACTACTACAACTACTACTACTATGACTACTACTACTTTGACTACTACAGCTACTACTACTACTACTACTACTACAACTACTACAACTACTATGACTACTACAGCTACTACTACTATGACTACTACTACAACTACTACTACTACTACTACTACTACTATGCCTACTACTACAACTACTATGACTACTACAGCTACTACTACAACTACTACTACTACTACTACAACTACTACTACTATGACTACTACAAATACTACAACTACTACTACTACTACAACTACTACTACTACCACTACAACTACTACTACTATGACTACTACTACTACTACAAATACTACTACTACTACTACTACTACTACTACTACTACTACTACTACAACTACTACTACTATGACTACTACTACTACTACAAATACTACTACTACAAATACTACTACTACAACTACTACTACTACTACTACTACTACTACTACTACTACTACTACTACTACAACTACTACTACTATGACTACTACTACTACTACAAATACTACTACTACAAATACTACTACTACAAATACTACTACTACAACTACTACTACTACTACTACTACTACTACTACTACTACTACAACTACTACTACTACTATGACTACTACTACTACTACAAATACTACTACTACTACTACTACTACTACTACTACTACTACTACTACTACTACTACAACTACTACTACTATGACTACTACTACTACTACAAATACTACTACTACTACTACTACTACTACTACTACTACTACTACTACTACTACTATGACTACTACTATTTTTATATTTACGGATAGCTAGGGTCACTCCAACACTCAGACTTCATTTACAAACAAATAATTTGTGTTTAGTGAGTCCGCCAGATCAGAGGCAGTAGAGATGACCAGGGATGTTGTCTTGATAAGTGTGTGAATTGGACCGTATTTTTGGGTGTCAGGGAAAATGTATGGAGTGAAAAGGGTGAAAGGGTGAAATGCCACAGTGTGCCATCACAGCAGTAAGATGTGTGACCTGTTTCCACAAGAAAAGGGCAACCAGTGAAGAACAAACACCATTGTAAATACAACCCATATTTATGTTAATTAATTTTCCCTTTTGGACTTGAACCATTTGCACATTGTTACAACACTGTATATATACATAATATGACATTTGAAATGTCTTTATTCTTTTGGAACTTCTGTGAATGTAATGTTTACTGTTCATTGTAATTGTTTATTTAACTTTGTATATTATCTACTTCACTTGCTTTGGCAATGTTAACATCTGTTTCCATGCCAATAAAGCGCCTTGAATTTAATTGACAGAAAAGGAAGCGAGACATCCCACTCGCAAGTTTTTTCTGGTTCATATACAGTCAATGAACTACGCAGACCAGACCCTGCTGCTCTTGCATTGATGTCTATCGGAGACCCACCCATTTAAGTAGATCGGAACCGTCACCATGTTTTTCAATGGTCAACGGCCTGGGTAAGACATCTTTATTTATCCACCATCTTTGATAACTCACGTGCAAAAACACAAACGCGAGTACCGGGATATGTCTTATAAAAGCGCAATTGGAATTGAAGGAGCGCAGACTTGACTGTTGATGTCGCGAAAGGGAGTTCACACTAAATAGAGAATCTCCCGTAGGTACACACACTCAGAGAACATCAGCGCAGAGTTAAGGATTCTATTGCCTAATGTTGGATTGTTGCCATTGATGCGCTAACCAATCAACATTACAAGTTATACAATAAATTATACTCTGAAAGAACTAAGTGATTCTCGAGGAAGGGGGTCAGTCTGTGTGAATCTAGGAGCGGACCCGACGTTTTCCCAGACAAGATAACGATGTCTGGCTCTTATTGCAAAAGTTTATACTCCTTCAGCGGGGACCAACATCAACAGGGTTTGACTTTCGAAGTGGGAGAAATCATAAGGATAGTTCATCCGTTGCCTGGCGGCTGGTGGGAAGGAGAGCTGGATGGAGTCAGGGGATGGTTTCCATCAAGTTATGTTCAAGTCTTAGAGGTAAGTCGGAATGTCCACTCTCAGCAGGGCTTGATTCCCGAACGTGCACATAAGGCACTGAGGACTCCATGACTGCTCATTCCTGACACATTCCAATAGAATTCTCAGATCCCCTGCCTGTGTGCCTGTGTCTGTCTGTATGAGTACGCATGGCAGATCACTGAGGAAACATGCTACTCTGTCACAGCAGGGTCAGGCGCACACTGGTGCGGTATGCAGGTGAACACTGTAGGTCTCATTGTAAAATACGATTTTGTTCTTAACTGACTTGCCTAGTTAAATAAAAAATGAAAAAATAAAAACACAGGGTTCAAAGGGGAGCACGAGAATCATTGGCAAAGGACAGTGTCTTGAATCAGGTTTTTAGCCAAGAGCAACATCTTTCATGTTCAATCACCCACGTGGGTATATGCTCTTAAAAACCAATGAGGAGATGGGAGAGGCGGGACTTGCAGCACCTCACCCTTCACAAATAAAAACACGTTTTATTTTAGCGTCTGGCTATGCAGACACACACGAGCAGTGTGGGTGCAATGATCGAATAACATGTATGCATAAATGTATTTTGCAATGCTCGGCATGCGACGAGTAGTGTGGTCAGCATCCGCCATTGGACTCTGGAGCAGTGGAAATGCTTTCTCTGGAGTGATGAATCACGCTTCATCGTCTGGCATTGGCAGATGCCAAGAGAACACTGCCTGCCTCAATGCATAGTGCCAACTGTAAAGTTTGGTGGAGGAGGAATAACAGTAGTGGGCTGTTTTTCATGGTTAAGGCTAGGCCCCTTAGTTCTAGTGAAGGGAAATCTTAATGCTTCAGCAAACAATGACATTCTAGATGATTCTATGCTTCCAACTTTGTGGGAACAGTTTGGGGAAGGCCCTTTCCTGTTTAAGCATGTCAATGCCCCCTTGCACAAAGCGAGGTCCATACATAAATGGTTTGTCGAGATCTGTGTGGAAGAACTTGACTGGCCTGCACAGAGCCCTGACCTCAACCCAATTGAACAGCTTTGGGATGAATTGGAACAGCGACTGCGAGCCAAGTCTAATCGCTCAATATCAGTGCCTGACCTCACTAATGCTCTTGTAGCTGAATGGAAGCAAGTCCCTGCAGCAATGTTCCAACATCTAGTGGAAAGCCTTCCCAGTAGAGTGGAGGCTGTAATAGCAGAGGGGGGACCAACTCCATATTAATGCCCATGATTTTGGAATGAGATGTTTGACAAGCAGGTGTCCACATACTTTTGCTCATGTAGTGTACGATAATATGACCCTCAACTACACGATTTGATCCATCACATTTACTCTGAGGATTCAACCCTGTGGGAAGCTTCATGCACCATTGACCTCAGTGAGAAGCCGTCTGGTGGGGGGAAATGGGGCTGCTACAGGCTATATATCAGCAGCCTTTTCAAAACGTGCTTTGGCCTTTAGACACAGTCACTAACACTGGTATGGCAGAAGCACACTTTAGAGAGCAGACATATTAATGACACTACGTTGTCATTGTAATAATGCATTTATTAAGATGCCTATAGAGATGCTATGGATCCATTTCATTAACCTTTAATAATGTGTTCAGGACCTGTTAATAACACGTTCATGAAAGGCTTATAGACCTGTAATAAATGCATTATATCTATTTAGTCAAAGTAAATCGTTACCATACAGTCACATACATCCTATATTCAGACCAAGGTGTATTTAATGACAGAGTCAGAGGAATGTGTGCTTTCAGTCCTGGCGTAGTTTACTGTGCTCTCATCTACATCTGAGACACTTTCCATTGTCATCTTCAGCAGACGAAGCTTTGTTCTCCAAACATGCTTTCCTTCTTCTTCACACTCCGATGAATCATTCAACAGAGAACTTGTCATCAGGCCTGCTCAGATCCTCATATCAGACCCTCAGATCCACACATCAGACCCTCAGATCCACACAGTTCTCAGGAACCTCCTTGTGTAGATAGATACTGCCTTCATTTTAACAAACAAATCCTATTTTATGATGAGATGTTCATAACAACTTTAACTTTCAGAGTTTAACCTTGTGCTGTTGTTATGGAAGCTGGAGAAGGTGTAATATAATTGGACCCTGGAGGCTCCTTTCAGATAAAGAGTACATGGAAGGGGATGATGGTGATGATAAGCTTTACGTATTCTGTTACTATGGCAGTGATCACTGAGTGAGGGATGACAGCTGTGTTTGATTGGGGAACTGTTTGCTTCCTTTTTACTTTCATTTCCCAGCTCACTGATTGGCCAGGGAGAGAGAGAGAGGAAATGTGGTTGTCATTTAAATCAAATCAAATCAAATCACATTTTATTGGTCGCATACACATGGTTAGCAGATGTTATTGCGAGTGTAGCGAAATTCTTGTGCTTCTAGGTCTGATGTACAATTGAAGTCGGAAGTTTACATACACCTTAGCTAAATACATTTAAACTCTTTTTTTTTCACAATTCCTGTCATTTAATCTTAGTAAAAATCCCCTGTTTTAGGTCCGTTAGGATCACCACTTTATTTTAAGAATGTGAAATGTCAGAATAATAGTAGAGATAATGATTTATTTCAGCTTTTATTTTTTTCATCACATTCACAGTGGGTCAGAAGTTTACTTACACTCAATGAGTATTTGGTAGCATTGCCTTTAAATTGTTTAACTTGGGTCAAACATTTTGGGTAGCCTTCCACAAGTTTCCCACAATAAGTTGGGTGAATTCTGGCCCATTCCTCCAGACAGAGCTGGTGTAACTGAGTGAGGTTTGTATGCCTCCTTGCTCATTCACGCTTTTTCAGTTCTGCCCACAAATTGTCTATAGGATTGAGGTCAGGTCTTTGTAATGGCCACTCCGATATCTTGACTTTGTTGTCCTTAAGCCATTTTGCCACAACTTTGGTAGTATGCTTGGGGTCATTGTCCATTTGGAAGACCCATTTACGACCAAGCTTTAACTTCCTGACTGATGCCTTGAGATGTTGCTTCAATATATCCTCATCATTTTCCTACCTCATGGTGCCATCTATTTTGTGAAGTGCACCAGTCCCTCCTGCAGCAAAGCACCCCCACAACATGATGCTGCCACCCCCGTGCTTCACGGTTGGGATGGTGTTCTTCGGCTTGCAAGCGTCCCCCTTTTTCCTCCAAACATAATGATGGTCATTATGGCCAAACAGTTCTATTTCTGTTTCATCAGACCAGAGGACATTTCTATAAAAAGTACGATCTTTGTCCACATGTGCAGTGGCAAACCGTAGTCTGGCTTTTTTATGGTGGTTTTGGAGCAGTGGCTTCTTCCTTGCTGAGCGGCCTTTCAGGTTATGTCAATATAGGACTCGTTTTACTGTGGATATAGATACTTTTGTACCTGTTTCCTCCAGCATCTTCACAAGGTCCTTTGCTGTTGTTCTGGGATTGATTTGCACTTTTACACCAAAGTACGTTCATCTCTAGGAGACAGAACGCGTCTCCTTCCTGAGCGGTATGACGGCTGCGTGGTCCCATGGTGTTTATACTTGCGTACTATTGTTTGTACAGATGAACGTGGTACCTTCAGGCATTTAGAAATTGCTCCCAGGGATGAACCAGACTTGTGGAGGTTTCCAATTTTCTTTATGAGGTCTTGGTTGATTTCTTTTGATTTTCTCATGATGTCAAGCAAAGAGGCACTGAGTTTGAAGGTAGGCCTTGAAATACATCCACAGGTACACCTCCAATTGACTCAAATTATGTCAATTAGCCTAACAGAAACTTCTAAAGCCATGACATAATTTTCTGGAATTTTCCAAGCTATTTAAAGGCACAGTCAACTTAGTGTATGTACACTGGAATTGTGATACAGTGAATTATAAGTGAAATAATCTGTCTGTAAACAATTGTTGGAAAAATTACTTGTCATGCACAAAGTAGATGTCCTATCCGACTTGCCAAAACGATAGTTTGTTAACAAGAAGTTTGTGGAGTTGTTGAAAAACGAGTTTTAATGACTCCAACCTAAGTGTATGTAAAATTCCGACTTCAACTGTATGATGTTATGAGATGTTTAGGACCGTGTGGTTGAAGATAACCACTCCTAACTTCTCTGTCAGTAAAGTGCTACCTGTTGTCCATATGGTCTTTATATACCAGTATAACTCTGTTGGTCACGACAACCTAACTGACAAACAGCAGTGGTCCAGGGCACAGTGAGTCCTGTTTGTTAATAGGAGAAGAGAAAGTGTTCTGTGATAGCCTCCTCCCGCCGAGGAAGTACAATTGTATCCTCCCGGAAGCTAATACGGAAGTGTTTTAAAATCTCCAACAGCCCCTTTGAATCAGATGTTGTTTTCTCAGAGGAGAAGAGCACACATTTAAAAAACTAGACTTTACTTATTATTTTATCTATACAATGTCTCGCACAACTAGCTACATTTATTTCTTCCACTTTACCCGTGTGTTTTTGAGATTCCTCCTCTGTAAATGTAACTTGCCCGATTACACACTAGTGGAGAAGGAGAGTCTCGTTTCATACGAGCGCATTGGTTTCCACGTTTCTTCTCTTCCCCTCTTTTGATTGTCAGGATGGAGGAGAGGACGCGAGGAGTCCAGCAAAACCATTTGAGAATGCCCTAGAAAGTGAAAGCTGTAGAATCTAGATGAATGGACCAATCAGACGCACTGTTGTTGACTCACAGATGTCACCATGAGGACGCTGGTGGGAGGAGCTATAGGAGGACGGGCTCATTGGAACGGAGTCTACTGTGATTTATGTATATTTTATGTGTTTGCTCCGTTACAATAATTCCATTCCAGCCATTACAATGAGCCCGTCCTCTTATAGCTCCTCCCACCAGCCTTCTCTGATCTCAACCAATAGAAATGGCTGTCTGAGGGACAAATCATTTGATTGGTTTCGAAGAACAAGTGAACGAGTCATTGAATGTTTTGTGGATCGTGGTTAGCTACATGTACAGCCGATTAGCACTTTGGTGAGTTGGCAACGACCGACTATTATCCAAATACTAATTAGTCTCAATGCTAAACTACTCTCGCTTGGCAATTTTGTGTAATGTCATTTTCCTTTGCCTAATAGTCTTGGTCTAGCTCACTTTAGTAACCCACTGTCACGCACACACCCTCATCTCCAACACAAAAACCTTCTACTGTGATTATCAGCACTGGTGTGACTGAGGCAGCTGGCATGGTGAGATAAAGAGGCTTACTATATCCTGTACTGAGCTGGCACTGGGCACTGGGCATGGAGGCCACAGATCTAGTCTAGATGACAGCTGGCATGGGCACTGGGCATGGAGGCCACAGATCTAGTCTAGATGACAGCTGGCATGGTGAGGTAAAGAGGCTTACTATATCCTGTACTGAGCTGGCATTGGGCACTGGGCATGGAGGCCACAGGTCTAGTCTAGATGACAGGTGGCACTGGGCACTGGGCATGGAGGCCACAGGTCTAGTCTAGATGACAGCTGGCATGGGCACTGGGCATTGAGGCCACAGGTCTAGTCTAGATGACAGCTGGCACTGGGCACTGGGCATGGAGGCCACATGTCTAGTGTAGATGACAGCTGGCATGGGCACTGGGCATTGAGGCCACAGGTCTAGTCTAGATGACAGCTGGCACTGGGCACTGGGCACTGGGCATGGAGGCCACAGGTCTAGTGTAGATGACAGCTGGCATGGGCACTGGGCATGGAGGCCACAGGTCTAGTGTAGATGACAGCTGGCATGGGCACTGGGCATGGAGGCCACAGGTCTAGTGTAGATGACAGCTGGCATGGGCACTGGGCATGGAGGCCACAGGTCTAGTGTAGATGACAGCTGGCATGGGCACTGGGCATGGAGGCCACAGGTCTAGTGTAGATGACAGCTGGCATGGGCACTGGGCATGGAGGCCACAGGTCTAGTGTAGATGACAGCTGGCATGGGCACTGGGCATGGAGGCCACAGATCTAGTCTAGATGACAGCTGGGTTGCCTGTTATTGCTTCCTCATGTCTCTGTGTTTCTCTCATACAGTGACTGGCTGTGTCTAGTTTCCTTGTGTGTCATCTGGGAATGTGGCTTCAGGATCCCACATCTGCCTGAAACCAAAACAACTTCTTCCAAATAAAGATGTCTGCTGCATACTCTACATCCCAAAGCAGAACTCCCCCCCCTCTCTCTCTCTCTGTCTCCCCCCCCCCCCTCTCTCTCTCTCTCTCTCTCTCTCTCTCTCTCTCTCTCTCTCTCTCTCTCTCTCTCCCCCCCCTCTCTCTGTCTCCCCCCCCCTCTCTCTGTCTCCCCCCCCCTCTCTCTCCCCCCCTCTCTCTCTCTCTCTCCCCCCTCTCTCTCTCTCTCTCTCTCTCTCCCCCCTCTCTCTCCCCCCCCCTCTCTCTCCCCTCTCTCCCCCCCCCCTCTCTCTCTCTCTCTCCTCCTCTCTCCATCTCTCTATCTCTCTCTCTCTCTCCCCCTCTCTCTCTCTCTCTGTCTATGAATCTCTCTCTCTCCCTCTCTCTCTCACACACACACATCTGCTAGACAGAGTCTTACGGTATAATAATTATATGTGAGCGTTTGTGGCTGTGTGTATGTGAGATGTTTCTCCTGGCTGTATTTCTCACACTCCGAGAGGCCCGGGTTCTCCTCCTCGGCCTCAGAAGTCTTGGGCAACAAGATGTTAGGCTGGATGCTCCACTCTCCATTGGGAACCATAAAAGGGTGATGATAGCTTGTCAAGGTGATGATAGCTTATCATGAGCTCATATATGCTGAGTCACGTCCGTGTGTGGTACTACAGCCTTTTATCACATGTGAAGACGGACATGTACTCTAACAGCATCCATATTTCATATTGTTGCGTGGTCTGAATGGACACATCACCATTCACCAGTCCTTCTCACTGTAATCGCTGGTAGTAAAGTGACTCTGGGCGTATAAATAGGAGGGTGCTGCTGAGAGCTAATACAGTAGAGGTATTTATGAGTGAACAATAGGAAACAGACACTTCCCCCACCAGTGGAGGGGGGAGAGACAAGGGGGTGGATGGAGGGAGAGAGAGGGGGGGACAGGGAGAGAGGGAGAAGGGGGGGACAGGGAGAGAGGGAGAAGGGGGGGACAGGGAGGGAGAGAGAGAGATGGTGGAAGGAGGGAGGGAGGGAGGGAGGGAGGGAGGGAGGGAGAAGTGGGGGCAGGGAGAGAGAGAGGAGACTAGGGGTGAAGGGAGGGAGAAGGGGGGACAGAGAGAGAGGAGACAAGGGGTGGAGGGAGGGAGAAGGGGGACAGGGAGGGAGAGAGAGAGGAGATGAGGGGAGGAGGGTGGGAGAAGGGGGGACGGAGAGAGAGAGAGAGGAGACAAGGGGTGGAGTGAGAAAGAAGGGGGGACAGGGGGGGAGGTAGAGAGAGATAAAGCAAACAGAGATGGTGTGTACCTTACTACTATAGTCCCTCATGACTATGAAGTAACCTCTGCTCACTGGCGTACCACACACTCCTGCAACCCCCAAAAACCTCATAAGCCATGGCAAGAAGGTTTACAATTACTGGAAATGAGTTGACAAACTGCAACATGTTCTCTCAGCCTCATGGCAAAATGTGTAGAATAGCATGAGATTAGCTTTAAAACTGCAGATTTTCCCTTTGTCCCATGGATAAATGTGTAGAATAGCATGAGATTAGCTTTAAAACTGCAGATTTTCCCATTGTCCCATGGATAAATGTGTAGAATTGTAGTACGTTAGCTGTGTGTGTGTGTATGCTAGTCCTGGTTTGTGGCTATCTGCTGGCATGTAAACATATGCACGCTGTTGAGCTCATGGCTTGTGTTCACATCGCGTCTCTGCACAGCTAAAAGATACTGCTTTCTCTATTCTCTGTTATGGCTCGTTGCCCCTGGTTCAGGACACTGTTCCACCTCTGTTCTGGCGTGTTGTCCCCTGGTTCATGACACTGTTCCACCTCTGTTCTGGTGTGTTGTCCCCTGGTTCATGACACTGTTCCACCTCTGTTCTGGCGTGTTGTCCCCTGTCTGCTTGTGTACCGGACACTCTACAATCCCTGACCCTTCTACAACAGGACAGCTAGTCTCACATACTGACCCTGACACCCGCCGTCTTCCCACGTCCAGATGTTTGACTAGAGGTCACTGGAGGACAGGCTGAACCCACCCACACGTAGGCATGCAGTCAGGCAGGAAGTGACATAGCCCTACACTCACGCACGCAGGCAGGCAGGCAGGCAGGCAGGCAGGCACGTATACACACAGGAATGCACACACACCCACACTGAGCTCACAGCGCCGCAGGTCAGGAGTTTATTTAAGCAATAATGCCAGAGGAGGTGTGGTATATGGACAATATACCATGGCTAAGGGCTGTTCTTATGCACAACTTAACTCGGTGTGCCTGGACACTGCCCTTAGTCGGGGTATATTGTCCATATACCACAAGCCCCAAGGTGCCTTATTGCTATTATAAACTGGTTACCAGAGTAATTAGATCGTAAAAATAAATGTTTTGTCATACCTGTGGTATACGTTCTGATATACCACGGCTGTCAGCCAATCAGCATTCAGGGTTCGAATCAGCCAGGTGATGTTAGTCATGAGGGAATTAGTAAGAGGAGCTTTAGACAAGGACCCGACTGGTAATCCTCTCTGAACCTCTGAAGGACCATCACTACCGAGACTGCACATTTCTCCTCTCTGTCGTCGGAGTGGGCGACCGCCATTTTCACAATCTGCCAACCTACTTATGTTGTCAAACATGAATAAACTGATGTCCAAAACCCAGATGGAAGTTGAAGATAAACTCATAGAAAATCTAATAAGACAGAGGTCCTCATTTTTTGGTCTTCTTCTTGCTAAATTAGATATTGTAAATTACTTTCTAAAATGAATTGCTTCTTCAACTTCAATGGTATAATCTTTTACAACTTTAAATTGTCTTCATTTGTCTTGAGGACATTGATATGAAAAAACAACAACATTGTTCTTGGGTGGTCTGAAACCCAATCTGTTTCAGCTATTTCTGCTGAGGCTGGGGGGGATTATATTTAGCATTTCCATAATCCAATATTATGTCTGTTCTAGATTTTCCTTTAAAAAATTAATATATGACCCTTTATTTAACTAGGCAAGCCAGTTAAGAACAAATTCTTCTTTACAGTGACATCCTACACCTGCCAAACCTGGACCAATTGAGTGCTGCCCCATGACACTCCCAATGACGGCCAGTTGTGGTGCGCCCTGGATTCGAACCAGGGTGTCTATAGTGACACCTCTAGCTAGCACTGAGACGCAGTGCCTTCGAACCGCTGAAACAGGGTCTGTAGTGATGCCTCTAGCACTGAGACGCAGTGCCTTCAACCGCTGAACCAGGGTCTGTAGTGATGCCTCTAGCACTGAGACGCAGTGCCTTCGAACCGCTGAAACAGGGTCTGTAGAGATGCCTCTAGCACTGAGACGCAGTGCCTTCGAACCGCTGAAACAGGGTCTGTAGTGATGCCTCTAGCACTGAGACGCAGTGCCTTCGAACCGCTGAACCAGGGTCTGTAGTGATGCCTCTAGCACTGAGACGCAGTGCCTTCGAACCGCTAAAACAGGGTCTGTAGAGATGCCTCTAGCACTGAGACGCAGTGCCTTCAACCGCTGAACCAGGGTCTGTAGTGATGCCTCTAGCACTGAGACGCAGTGCCTTCGAACCGCTGAACCAGGGTCTGTAGTGATGCCTCTAGCACTGAGACGCAGTGCCTTCGACCGCTGAACCAGGGTCTGTAGTGATGCCTCTAGCACTGAGACGCAGTGCCTTCGAACCGCTGAACCAGGGTCTGTAGTGATGCCTCTAGCACTGAGACGCAGTGCCTTCGAACCGCTAAAACAGGGTCTGTAGAGATGCCTCTAGCACTGAGACGCAGTGCCTTCAACCGCTGAACCAGGGTCTGTAGTGATGCCTCTAGCACTGAGATGCAGTGCCTTCGAACCGCTGAACCAGGGTCTGTAGTGATGCCTCTAGCACTGAGACGCAGTGCCTTCGACCGCTGAACCAGGGTCTGTAGTGATGCGTCTAGCACTGAGACGCAGTGCCTTCGACCGCTGAACCAGGGTCTGTAGTGATGCCTCTAGCACTGAGACGCAGTGCCTTCGACCGCTGAACCAGGGTGTCTATAGTGATGCCTCTAGCACTGAGACGCAGTGCCTTCGACCGCTGAACCAGGGTGTCTATAGTGACACCTAGCACTGAGACGCAGTGCCTTCGACCGCTGAACCAGGGTCTGTAGTGATGCCTCTAGCACTGAGACGCAGTGCCTTTGAACCGCTGAACCAGGGTCTGTAGTGATGCCTCTAGCACTGAAACGCAGTGCCTTCGACCGCTGAACCAGGGTCTGTAGTGATGCCTCTAGCACTGAGACGCAGTGCCTTCGACCACTGAACCAGGGTGTCTATAGTGACACCTATAGCACTGAGACGCAGTGCCTTCGACCGCTGAACCAGGGTCTGTAGTGATGCCTCTAGCACTGAGACGCAGTGCCTTCGACCGCTGAACCAGGGTCTGTAGTGATGCCTCTAGCACTGAGACGCAGTGCCTTCGACCGCTGAACCAGGGTCTGTAGTGATGCCTCTAGCACTGAGACGCAGTGCCTTCGACCGCTGAACCAGGGTCTGTAGTGATGCCTCTAGCACTGAGACGCAGTGCCTTCGACCGCTGAACCAGGGTCTGTAGTGATGCCTCTAGCACTGAGACGCAGTGCCTTCGACCACTGAACCAGGGTCTGTAGTGATGCTTCTAGCACTGAGACGCAGATCACCGTGCCACTCAGGAACCCATGTAATAACATTACTGGTAAGAAGTAGAGATATATTTGATAGAGAATGTCTCCGAAGTGGATAACTGAATTAGATGGTGCCAAGACATCCCATTCACTGGTCGAAGCTTAACCAATTTTAACAAACTTTAAACTTCTGACAAACTTTTGAAAGTGGAGCGAACTAGCCCTTTACCGTTTGGTTTGAAAGCCACTTTCTCTCTCTTCCTGAAGTCTTAGCCTATTACAACACAGATGAAAAGGAAACCATGCTGAATGGGTTTAGACAAGGAAGGGCTCTTCAACAGTAGTACCAAACCATTCAAAAGCCATTTTCTCAAAAGTGAGTTTACAAGTTGATCAACTTTAAAAAGCAGAATTACTTTCCCATTGTTTCCTCAAATGCAGTGTTGATATACCATTTTGTAGCTCTGACTCTCTACTTTTATCCAATGTAAAAATAAAAAATCTAATTTTGCCTCATAGGACTGATTGGAGCCGGTCGGTTCACATATGGTTTAATGCCTCTTCATACAAATTATTGCTGGTTTTCCAGGCAAGGAGCCAGTGGCAATAAAGACATGCTGCTTGTGTTTTTGGGTGTGAGAAAACACGTCTGTAAACCTTCACAGGGATGTGTCTGTCATGCCACACATAGCATGGACCTCTGCTCTTATAGTGAACATGTTTGTTTTGACTGGTAGGTCTACAGGGACTAGACATCCTTATCGAAGGTGGGGTGACTTTCTTGACAATGACAATGACAATGGCTTGTTTTGAAATGCTTGAGTTTACGGCAACTCTCTTCATGATTTGAATGACTCGGGGGACTTTCTACTAGGTTCCAGGTTTATGGAATAAGCAACTTGTCAAAGAAAATCTGAATGGAATAGTTACTGTATTCAAAATATGATGGGGGCCATGATTGCTGGGGCTCTACTATAGAGGTAGATAGAGGACTGACAGCATGGGCAGCGCCATTGAGGCTACAACCCATAGGAATCCCCACCCAGTTGACTACTTTGACTACTTTAAAATGGTGGCAGCATGGTGGAAGGCATTGATGGCGCTGCACATGCTAAAATGGCCTTTTGGCCACTAGAGCCTCTATGGCTCTACAGAAAACAGACAGCCATTGACAGTGACAGCCATGATTGTTGTGGCTCTCCTGAACACAGACAGCCATTGACAGTGACAGCCATGATTGTTGTGGCTCTCCTGAACACAGACAGCCATTGGCTATGCAGATAGCCATGATTGTTGTGGCTCTCCTGAACACAGACAGCCATTGGCTATGCAGACAGCCATGATTGTTGTGGCTCTCCTGAACACAGACAGCCATTGGCTATGCAGATAGCCATGATTGTTGTGGCTCTCCTGAACACAGACAGCCATTGGCTATGCAGACAGCCATGATTGTTGTGGCTCTCCTGAACACAGACAGCCATTGGCTATGCAGACGGCCATGCATTTTGTGGCTCTCCTGAACACAGACTGCCATTGGCTTTCCAGACAGCCATTGCTAAAGACATATGTTCTCAGCCAGGGGCTGTTCTGGCATCCTGTGAATGCAGAGCCACAGGCAGTCTGGGCTGTTGAGGTCAACCATCTGGCATGGGGCATTATTTCACAGTGCATACGCTGGGACAAGCTATATATATTGACCATATACCACAAACCCTGAGGTGCCTTATTGCTATTATAAACTGATTACCAATGTAATTAGAGCAGTAAAAATACATGTTTTGTCATAGCCGTGGTATACGGTCTGATATACCACTGTTGTCAGCCAATCAGCATTCAGGACTCAAACCACTCAGTTTATAATATGTAATAGTGCATATGTTGGGACAAGCTGGCCCCATGTTCTGTCATAGTTTCCGGTTCCCTCCACACATAGGTGTGTTGTACTCACTGCATCCCTGTGTGCTGTGTTGTGGCCTGGAACCTATCAATGCATGATTCATACGAAAGTAAATGCACTGTTAATTCAAGGTTAGACCAAGTGCAGACTGGGTGAAGTCACAATATGTATTGTAACCACAGGGGCAGGCAAACAACAGGTTAAGGCCAAGGTACAAGACGGCAGTCAGCGTCAGGTCAGGCAGAGGAACGGCAATCAAGAGGTGAAGCAAAGGTACAGGGTCAGGACAGGCAAAGGTTAAAAACTAAATAATTTTGCACGCCCAATTTTTCAGTTTTTGATTTGTTAAAAAAGTTTGAAATATCCAATAAATGTCGTTCCACTTCATGGTTGTGTCCCACTTGTTGTTGATTCTTCACAAAAAAGTACAGATTTATATCTTTATGTTTGAAGCCTGAAATGTGGCAAAAGGTCGCAAAGTTCAAGGGGGCCGAATACTTTCGCAAGGCACTGTATAGTCTGCCACACTGAGGGAGCCCTGCTTCCGGGCAGTCTCTCTCCCGGACATCGGACACCAGAGCCCCAAAACCGCTCACCTCCACCACGAATACCTCCAGACTGAGGCAGACGGCATATTGTTGCTCCCACACCTCTGTGGCCCAGACGAGTGCCCTCCCAGACATCAGCGTAAAATGTACGCTATCTTCGAGCAGTCTAAGGGGAATGAAGAAGGCTGCAGCTCGAAAACGACGGAGCACTGGGAGAGAAAGGCCCGGCAGTTTCTGGAATCTCCGTTGTAGCCCTCTTGGGGAGGTAAGCGTGGTTCCCGTGAAACCGGTGTGACAGCCCTGCTACCAGCTGGGTTACTGAGGGGCTGGGAGGTTACACATGTCCTGGAACCCTTCCATCAGACCACGAAGCATCTCCTCGTGTCTACCAATGGTGGCTCCTTGGGAGGAGATGGCGTTGCGGAGCTGGTCCAAGTCTGCTGGGTCAGTCATGTCCAGTTAGTACTATCAGGAATCAAGGTAACACCCAAGTGCAGACTGTGAAGTAATAATATTTATTGTAACCACAGGGGCAGGTAAATGACAGGTCAAGGCAGGTAGGTGACACTTGGGTGACAAAGCTACAAAGGAGTATAATGAGATCATCTGAAAATAACTAGGTAAGATACTAAAGTGAGAGAATGATGACTTACTGTCATTCTTTCCTTGAATAACCCGTCAGGAACTACTCGGCAGAACCGTCTTTGTGTTGGTGGCAACACCGCCAATTGACAAGGCCGCCGCTTACAGCTGTCGCTGAGAAAACGTAGGGAGACTGAAGTACTAACACTAATAGCAATAGGTAGAGGGACAATATGTAACTGTCCAGAACTGTCGATGAGCACTGAGACTGGGGGTCTAGGGGGTCTCTGTAAATACTCAGAGAGGACAGGTAAGTACACGTACCCCTCCAACAGACACACCCACCAATTATCAGGTGGCTGCTACACAAATTGACCTACTGAAACCAGTCCAAGTCAATGATTCAACACTTCACAGCCACAAGTACTGAGCATTCAGCAGTTTAAACAGCACTGATTAAGTAGGCCACTAGGTAAAGGGACAGCACTTAACTAGAGTTGCTCTAGACAGACTATATGAACAACAACAACTTATAGAAACACAAAATATACTTAGGCTACTCAGAAATGAGTTGTCTTCCCAGAACCATAGATGAACCCTCTCCTCTCCTCTCCTCTCCTCTCCTCTCCTCTCCTCTCCTCTCCTCTCCTCTCCTCTCCTCTCCTCTCCTCTCCTCTCCTCTCTTTTGCAGGAAAGCATTGAATGGAATGAGTTCATTCTGAGAGGGACAGAAAAAAAATTATCTCTCTTGAGCGACACTTTCTGTCTTCAATGATAGAAGTTAATCCTGCACATTGTTGATGTCATCGTTAATGACTAAGTAGCACTAGTAGCAGTAGTGAGGGAATGTGGTGATGTGTCTGTTGATGTTAGATTTTTCTCTTAGGGACATTTTCTGTGATTCATTCATGTTAGACTCTGTTCCCCCCAACTCATTTTAACATTCAAGAATGCTGACTCATCTCTTTCATAACTGAAAAATGAAGAGCAAGCTGTCTATTAAATCAGAAACAATAGGCTGTGTTTGCTTCTGCATAACGGTGGTGATGATGTATGCTAGAGCTGATAACATGTTTCATAACACATTTTTAGCACTCCGACTTGATGGAATTATGACTGGTCAAATCTTTACGACTCAAGTTGCATGCATTGCCTGTTACTTGTCTCATTCAGTGGTCATCAGCCTTGAACCTGGAGGGTGGGAGGGGTGTGCAGGCTTTTACTTCAGCCAACCAACCAACCAACCATCACCAACCGACCAACATACCATCACCAACCAACACACCATATTTAGCTAAGCATAATCTTTTTTTTTCTCACCTTTATTTAACCAGGTAGGCCAGTTGAGAACAAGTTCTCATTTACAACTGCGACCTGGCCAAGATAAAGCAAAGCAGTTCGACACATACAACAACACAGAGTTACACATGGGATAAGCAAACGTACAGTCAATAACACAATAGAACAATCTGTATACAGTGTGTGCAAATGATGTATGGAGGTAAGGCAATAAATAGGCCAATAGTGGCAAAGTAATTACAATTTAGCAATTTACACTGGAGTGAGATATGTGCAGATGAGGATGTACAAGTAGAAATACTGATGTGCAAAAGAGCAGAAAATAAATATGGGGATGAGGTAGGGGATGATAAATATGGGGATGAGGTAGGTAGTTGGTTGGGTGGTCTATTTACAGATGGGCTGTGTACAGCTGCAGCGATCGGTAAGCTGCTCTGACAGCTGACATTTAAAGTTAGCGAGGGAGACATAAGTCTCCAACATCAGGGATTTTTGCAATTCGTTCCAGTCATTGGCAGCAGAGAACTGGAAGGAAAGGCGGCCAAAGGAGGTTTTGGCTTTGGGGATGATTACATAGATGTATGTAAAGGTGAAGAATTACAATAGTAGGTCTGTGAATTAGCCTCACCTGGACGTCATCCAGGGTCCCCATGAACTAATAAGATGTCTCAAGCCTCCCTTTGTCCCTCTGTAGACATGCAGTGATGTGTACGTAGAACTCTCCTGAATCACCCCGGTGTCTGGATAAGTTTCCCACTAAAACGTATCTCTTAAAGTCACTTGAGCAACTTGGCAACCGCTCCAATAAACAGAGAGAGTAATCGTTAAGGAATTTCAGGCAGTTTTCCCAAGCACAATAACATGTTACAATGGTTTTGACCTTATGCTGAGCCATGGTGTTTTAATCAGTAGCATCTGGCCAGAGTTGGCTATACAGTGACTTTTGTTAGTTTGTGTGTGTGTGTGTGTGTGTGTGTGTGTGTGTGTGTGTGTGTGTGTGTGTGTGTGTGTGTGTGCGCGTGTGACCCATTTTGTATTCTACATGAGACAAGTGTAATCCGTTGCCGCTGTTTTAAATGGCGTCTGTTCATACAAGGATTTGTACAGTGCTAGACGTGACCTCCTTGTAGACCTAATAGTCAGCAAGGTGAGGCAAGTAGTCTCACCAACAGCACACATGCATACACATTCTTGTGTGAAGGGGAAGCTGGTTTGATGTTGATAGTGATGTGTTTTCCTGTGTGCCAAATACCCCAGATATTGTTGTTGTGGGGGGAGGCCAGGGGGAGGTGCTAATTTTTGGAAGTGGGCTGCTCATTGGACGGCTACATGTAGAAGACCTTTGCAGAGAAGCTGCTTAAATACCAGCCCCTGTGGCACGCTTGGACAGCCTCGGGTGGAGGTGCAAGCTGGTGGCTCTGATATTTGGCAGTCTCAGCCATGTAGACAGGCTTCCAGTGCGTGGCCTCCAGATTGCGGGCCTGACAAAAACTAGGGCAAAGCAATTGGCTAGGTACTGCTCTGTTTCAGCTGTCGTTGGCAGCCTAGCTGTTTGGGAAGGAGCTGCTTTCTGTACCCTGGAGGGCCATACAGGGACCTTTGAAATGTTTGGATCTTTTTTTCTGTAAATTTGATTGGAGGATTCAAATAAATGATTTAAAATGTAGGCGGAGATATGTGTGTGCATGCACCTCCAATCAGTTCTATCATGCCTGGCCAATAGCAGACTGGCTGTAGTTGTTTGTTGTTCTTAGTATTGCATTATAAACTTGGTGGTTTGAGCCCTGAATGCCGATTGGCTGACAGCCGTGGTATATCAGACCGTATACCACAGGTATAACAAAACATTTATTTTTACTGCTCTAATTACACCAGTTTATAATAGCAATAAGGCACCACGGGGGTTTGTGGTATATGGCCAAAATACCACGGCTAAGGGCTGTTATTACGCATGACGCAACGTGGAGATCCTGGACACAGCCCTTAGCCGTGGTATATTGGCCATATACCACAACTCCTCGGGCCTTATTGCTTAAATATACCACAGTATTTCCGCCAATGATGTCATTGTGAAATGAGCTAGAAATAAAAAAAAAACTTGTGTGAAAGCTGAAAGTCCTTTATGTCCATTTACGTCTTGATCTGTTTTGACAGAAAACTGCGTCTATGACCTCACTGCCGGTTGAGGACGTCGGAGAGCCTCTCCCTCAACACTGGAAGTGCTACATGTCACCACAGGGGCGGCGCTACTATGTCAACACCTCCAGCAACGGTAAGGAGACTGATATACAGTGCCTTCAGAAAGTATTCACACCTCTTGACTTTTTACACATTTTGTTGTGTTACAGCCTGAATTTAAAATGGATTCAATTGAGATTGTTTGTCTCTGACCCTACACACAATACCCCGTAAAGTCAAATGAATAAAACATGCAAAGCTGAATTGTCTTGTGTCAATAAGTGTTCAACCCCTTTGTTATGGGAAAGCCTAAATATGCTCAGGAGTACACATTTGCTTAACAAGTCACATAATAAGTTGCATGGACTCACTCTGTGTGCAATAATAATGTTTAGCATGATTTTGAATGACCACCTCATCTCTGTGAAAAGCCTGTACAGAATTAAAATAATTTGAATCGTTAAGGACTGGGGGAGTTTTTCAGGATACAAAAGGAATGGAATGGAACTTAGCACAGGCAAAATCCTAGAGGAAAACCTGGTTCAGTCTGAATTCCACCAGACACTGGGAGATGAATTCACTTTTCAGCAGGACAATAACCTAAAACACAAGGCCAAATCTATTCTGCAGTTGCTTACCAAGAAGACAGTCAATGTTCCTGAGTGGCCGAGTTACAGTTTTGACTTAAATCCACTTAACAATATATGTCATGATCTGAAAATGGTTGTCTAGCAATGATTAACAACCAATTTGACAGAGCTTGAATAAAATAAAAAAATAATAATGGGTAAATGTTGCGCAATCCAGGTGTGAAAAGCTCTTAGGGACTCATTCAGACTTACCCAGCTGTAAACGCTGCCAAAGGGGCTTCTACAAAGTATTGACTCACTCAGACTTACCCAGCTGTAATCGCTGCCAAAGGGGCTTCTACAAAGTATTGACTCACTCAGACTTACCCAGCTGTAATCGCGGCCAAAGGGGCTTCTACAAAGTATTGACTCACTCAGACTTACCCAGCTGTAATCGCGGCCAAAGGGGCTTCTACAAAGTATTGACTCACTCAGACTTACCCAGCTGTAATCGCTGCCAAAGGGGCTTCTACAAAGTATTGACTCACTCAGACTTACCCAGCTGTAATCGCTGCCAAAGGGGCTTCTACAAAGTATTGACTCACTCAGACTTACCCAGCTGTAATCGCGGCCAAAGGGGCTTCTACAAAGTATTGACTCACTCAGACTTACCCAGCTGTAAACGCTGCCAAAGGGGCTTCTACAAAGTATTGACTCACTCAGACTTACCCAGCTGTAATCGCTGCCAAAGGGGCTTCTACAAAGTATTGACTCACTCAGACTTACCCAGCTGTAAACGCTGCCAAAGGGGCTTCTACAAAGTATTGACTCACTCAGACTTACCCAGCTGTAATCGCGGCCAAAGGGGCTTCTACAAAGTATTGACTCACTCAGACTTACCCAGCTGTAAACGCTGCCAAAGGGGCTTCTACAAAGTATTGACTCACTCAGACTTACCCAGCTGTAATCGCGGCCAAAGGGGCTTCTACAAAGTATTGACTCAGTGGTGTGAATACTTATTGAAATTAGATATGTCTGTATTTAATTGTCGATACATTTGTAAAAATGTCTAAAAACATGTTTTCACTTTGTCATTATGGGGTATTGTGTGTAGATGAGTGATATTTTTTTATCCGTTTTGATTTCAGGCTATAACGCAACAAAATGTGTAATAAGTTAAAGGGTACGAATGATTGATTTATAGTGTTATACACCTACCGGTGACCAGCCCACATGGGCATACAATAATACTTTCTGAAGGCAATGTACATGTATTGCCTAAGGTAGGTTGATTCATATTAATACAGAGATGTTGACAGTTGGTATGAGTAAAATGTCCTACTGTTACATAACAATGTCAATGGAATGTTAAATGTCCTATTGTTACATAACAATATCAATGGAATGTTCAATGTCCTACTGTTACATAACAATGTCAATGGAATGTTCAATGTCCTACTGTTACATAACAATGTCAATGGAATGTTCAATGTCCTACTGTTACATAACAATGTCAATGGAATGTTAAATGTCCTACTGTTACATAACAATGTCAATGGAATGTTCAATGTCCTACTGTTACATAACAATGTCAATGGAATGTTAAATGTCCTACTGTTACATAACAATGTCAATGAAATGTTCAATGTCCTACTGTTACATAACAATGTCAATGGAATGTTCAATGTCCTACTGTTACATAACAATGTCAATGAAATGTTCAATGTCCTACTGTTACATAACAATGTCAATGAAATGTTCAATGCCCTACTGTTACATAACAATGTCAATGAAATGTTCAATGCCCTACTGTTACATAACAATGTCAATGAAATGTTCAATGCCCTACTGTTACATAACAATGTCAATGAAATGTTCAATGCCCTACTGTTACATAACAATGTCAATGAAATGTTCAATGCCCTACTGTTACATAACAATGTCAATGAAATGTTCAATGTCCTACTGTTACATAACAATGTCAATGGAATGTTCAATGTCCTATTGTTACATAACAATGTCAATGGAATGTTCAATGTCCTACTGTTACATAACAATGTCAATGAAATGTTCAATGCCCTACTGTTACATAACAATGTCAATGAAATGTTCAATGCCCTACTGTTACATAACAATGTCAATGGAATGTTCAATGCCCTACTGTTACATAACAATGTCAATGAGATGCAATGTTGGTTAAGGGGAACACAGAGACGGAGAAACACAGGGACAGAGGAACACAGAGACGGAGAAACACAGAGACAGAGGAACACAGAGACAGAGGAACACAGGGACAGAGGAACACAGAGACAGAGGAACACAGAGACAGAGAAACACAGAGACAGAGAAACACAGAGACAGAGAAACACAGAGACAGAGGAACACAGGGGAATACAGAGACGGAGAAACACAGGGACAGAGGAACACAGAGACGGAGAAACACAGAGACAGAGGAACACAGAGACAGAGGAACACAGAGACAGAGGAACACAGAGACAGAGTAACACAGAGACAGAGGAACACAGAGACAGAGGAACACAGAGACAGAGAAACACAGAGACAGAGAAACACAGAGACAGAGGGACACAGAGACAGAGGAACACAGAGACAGAGGAACACAGAGACAGAGGAACACAGAGACAGAGGAACACAGAGACAGAGAAACACAGAGACAGAGAAACACAGAGACAGAGAAACACAGAGACAGAGAAACACAGAGACAGAGAAACACAGAGACAGAGAAACACGGAGACAGAGTAACACAGAGACAGAGTAACACAGAGACAGAGAAAGCACTGCAGTACTTTCCTCTGTTAAGAACAGGACAGGGACAGGGAAAGTATTGATTTACTGACCTTAAATGAACTCAGGGGGAAACGTGAAGTAATTATATGATGGTGTGAAAAGAAATGGGAGACCTCCTGGGGGAGGTTATTTTCCTGCTCTGCTGGCAGCTCTCAGAGAGGGAGAGAGAATACATTAATGAAGTTCAGGTTCTGAGTTTACAGATGCTGGTTATAATTTGAGGAGAAGTAAAATAGGCATCATGGGAGAATGTCGACTATTTAGAATAGGAGGATATGGACTATTTATAATGGGAGGATGTGGACGATTTAGAATGGGAGGTTGTAGACTATTTAGAATGGGAGGATGTAGACTATTTAGAATGGGAGATTGTAGACTATTTAGAATGGGAGGATGTGGACTATTTAGAATGGGAGAATGTAGACTATTTAGAATGGGAGGATATGGACTATTTAGAATGGGAGGATGAAGACTATTTAGAATGGGAGGATGTGGACTATTTAGAATGGGAGAATGTAGACTATTTAGAATGGGAGGATGTAGACTATTTAGAATGGGAGGATGTAGACTATTTAGAATGGGAGGATGTAGACTATTTAGAATGGGAGGATGAAGACTATTTAGAATGGGAGGATGAAGACTATTTAGAATGGGAGGATGTAGACTATTTAGAATGGGAGGATGAAGACTATTTAGAATGGGAGGATGAAGACTATTTAGAATGGGAGGATGAAGACTATTTGGAATGGGAGGATGTGCACTATTTAGAATGGGAGGTTGCGGACTATTTAGAATGGGAGAATGTGCACTATTTAGAATGGGAGGATGTAGACTATTTAGAATGGGAGAATGTAGACTGTTTAGAATGTAGACATATAGTTTTGTCATGACTCCACCTACTCAGTCTATATGAGTAAAGCTGTTCAGTCAGTGCCTTAGCAAGTGAATGTGTTGTGAATGACAGTAGCTATACTAAGGCAGATCAATGACATTCCCAGCATGCATGTCTCAAATCATGGTTTCTCTATATTACTGTGTGTTACTGCGTGCGTGTGTGTGTGTTCGTGCCTGCGTGCGTGCGTGTGTGTGTGCGTGTGTGTGCGTGGTTGTGGGTATTGGGGCAGATGGTCACAGTGGTCTGCACTTGGCCATGAGTAAACATCTCAAATGAAAAGCCTATAATCACGAGCAGAAATACAAGTTGCTCCTTTACCTCCTTCTTCTGTCTCCGTTTAGACGGACGAAGGCCTCTTTGGTCAACGTGTTAATGGTAAAAGACCAACCAGGCCAGTCATGTTTGGCTATATCCTCTTTCTGAAGCAGTGTCTGTCAGAGAGCCAAAAGCATGGCACTTTCCATTGTTATTCCCCTTATATAATAATTTCATCGCTGAGTTGATTCCCCTAATGTGTTGTGTGTTTGTCAGGTCTGGAGAATAACCATATCTGTCTTTCGAATGGGACGTTAAATGGGTGTCCTGACCTTATCGTTGGAGTTGGGTTGTTAACCCCGGTGTCCTGGCTAAATTCCCAATCTGGCCCTCATACCATCATGGTCACCTATTCATCCCCAGTTTACAATTGGCTCATTCAGCCCCCTCCTCTCCCATGTAACTATTCCCCAGGTCGTTGCTGTAAATGAGAATGTGTTCTCAGTCAAGTTACCTGGTAAAATAAGGGTTATATAGATGAGAGGAGGGTGATATTACAGAGAGATGTGAGTGATGTTATAGAGATATGAGAGGAGGGTGATATTATAGAGAGATGTGGGTGATGTTATAGAGAGATGAGAGGAGGGTGATATTATAGAGAGATGTGGGTGATGTTATAGAGAGATGAGAGGAGGGTGATATTATAGAGAGATGTGGGTGATGTTATAGAAAGATGTGGGTGATATTATACAGAGATGAGAGGAGGGTGATATTATAGAGAGATGTGGGTGATATTATAGAGAGATGTGAGTGATATTATAGAGAGATGTGGGTGATATTATACAGAGATGAGAGGAGGGTGATATTATAGAGCGATGAGAGGAGGGTGATATTATAGAGAGATGAGGGTGATATTATAGAGAGATGAGAGGAGGGTGATATTATAGAGAGATGTGGGTGATGTTATAGAGAGATGAGAGGAGGGTGATATTATAGAGAGATGTGGGTGATGTTATAGAAAGATGTGGGTGATATTATACAGAGATGAGAGGAGGGTGATATTATAGAGAGATGTGGGTGATTTTATAGAGAGATGTGAGTGATATTATAGAGAGATGTGGGTGATATTATACAGAGATGAGAGGAGGGTGATATTATAGAGAGATGAGAGGAGGGTGATATTATAGAGAGATGAGGGTGATATTATAGAGAGATGAGAGGAGGGTGATATTATAGAGAGATGTGGGTGATATTATATAGAGATGAGGGTGATATTATAGAGAGATGTGGGTGATATTACAGAGAGATGAGGGTGATATTACAGAGAGATGTGATGAGGGTGATATTATAGAGAGATGAGATGAGGGTGATATTATATAGAGATGAGGGTGATATTATAGAGAGATGACAGGAGGGTGATATTATAGAGAGATGAGGGTGATATTATAGAGAGATGAGAGGAGGGTGATATTATAGAGAGATGTGGGTGATGTTATAGAGAGATGAGAGGAGGGTGATATTATAGAGAGATGTGGGTGATGTTATAGAAAGATGTGGGTGATATTATACAGAGATGAGAGGAGGGTGATATTATAGAGAGATGTGGGTGATATTATAGAGAGATGTGAGTGATATTATAGAGAGATGTGGGTGATATTATACAGAGATGAGAGGAGGGTGATATTATAGAGAGAAGAGAGGAGGGTGATATTATAGAGAGATGAGGGTGATATTATAGAGAGATGAGAGGAGGGTGATATTATAGAGAGATGTGGGTGATGTTATAGAGAGATGAGAGGAGGGTGATATTATAGAGAGATGTGGGTGATGTTATAGAAAGATGTGGGTGATATTATACAGAGATGAGAGGAGGGTGATATTATAGAGAGATGTGGGTGAAATTATAGAGAGATGTGAGTGATATTATAGAGAGATGTGGGTGATATTATACAGATATGAGAGGAGGGTGATATTATAGAGAGATGAGAGGAGGGTGATATTATAGAGAGATGAGGGTCATATTATAGAGACATGAGAGGAGGGTGATATTATAGAGAGATGTGGGTGATATTATATAGAGATGAGGGTGATATTATAGAGAGATGTGGGTGATATTACAGAGAGATGAGGGTGATATTACAGAGAGATGTGATGAGGGTGATATTATAGAGGGATGAGATGAGGGTGATATTATATAGAGATAAGGGTGATATTATAGAGAGATGAGGCTGATATTATAGAGAGATGACAGGAGGGTGATATTATAGAGAGATGAGGGTGATATTATAGAGAGAATGATGGTGATATTACAGAGAGATGTGGGTGATATTACAGAGAGATGTGATGGGGGTGATATTATAGAGAGATGAGGGTGATATTATAGAGATGAGGGTGATATTACAGAGAGATGTGGGTGATATTACAGAGAGATGAGATGAGGGTGATATTACAGATACTTGTGGGTGATATTACATAGAGATGAGGGTGATATTATTGAGAGATGAGGGTGGTATTATAGAGTGATGAGGGTGATATTACAGAGAGATGACAGGAGGGTGATATTATAGAGAGATGAGGGTGATATTACAGAGAGATGACAGGAGGTTGATATTATAGAGAGATGACAGGAGGGTGATATTATAGAGAGATGAGGGTGATATTATAGTGAGACAAGGGTGATATTGTAGAGAGATGAGGGTGATATTACAGAGAGATGACAGGAGGGTGATATTATAGAGAGATGACAGGAGGGTGATATTATAGAGAGATGAGGGTGATATTATAGAGAGATGAGAGGAGGGTGATATTATAGAGAGATGAGGGTGATATTATAGAGAGATGAGATGAGGATGATATTATAGAGAGATGAGGGTGATATTATAGAGAGATGAGAGGAGGGTGATATTATAGAGAGATGAGGGTGATATTATAGAGAGATGAGATGATGGTGATATTATAGAGAGATGAGGGTGATATTATAGAGAGATGAGAGGAGGGTGATATTATAGAGAGATGAGGGTGATATTATAGAGAGATGAGATGAGGTTGATATTATAGAGAGATGAGGGTGATATTAGAGAGAGATGTCAGGAGGGTGATATTATAGAGATGTGGGTGATATTACAGAGAGATGACAGGAGGGTGATATTATAGAGCGATGACAGGAGGGTGATATTATAGAGAGATGAGGGTGATATTATTGAGCGATGAAGGTGCTTTTATAGAGAGATGAGATGTGGGTGATATTATAGAGAGATGAGATGAGGGTGATATTATAGAAAGATGAGGGTGATATTATAGAGAGATGACAGGAGGGTGATATTATAGAGAGATGAGGGTGATATTATAGAGAGTTGACAGGAGGGTGATATTATAGAGAGATGAGGGTGATATTATAGAGAGATGACAGCGATGAGAGGTTTATTTTCTGTCAAATTTCGTTGGAGGGAAATGCTTCCTTTTCATAACTTTGCACAGAAATAGACACAGCATTAATGGTCATCCAGCTTAAAAATGTAAGTTATTATTGTAGTTGTGGTCATGTGAAACCAGCCTCTGAGGGGCATAGACAATCACCAGGCCTTATTTCCTGTTCTTTCCTCATGTAATTGGGGAAATGAAGCAAAATAAATGCACAGTCCATACACACACATACACACACATACACACACACACACACACACACACACGCTTACGTTCACACACACGCTTACGTTCACACACACACACACACACACACACACACACACACACACACACACACACACAGTTCAACAGCAGAGCAAATGTAACTGGCTGTTTTCCTAACAGTCTCCACCTATCTGATAACATTTTACTGAAACAATCTGTTATTTATAGAATCTCAGCTATTTCAACCTCCCTCTCTCTTTATGTTAAAGTTCAGTTTGATTAGATACTGCTGTTGTGTGTGTGGTTGTGTGTGTGTGTTTGGGCGTGTTCGCGTATATGCATCTACGGCCGTGTGTGTTATAAATGTGCGTTGCCATGGTAACCAGAGGACCATCATGCGTGGGTGAGCGAGCGCTGTTATGGTTATGGCTTGTTTCTTAGAGGTTTCCTTCCTGTATTTCTGTACAGAACAGTATGGGGACGAAGTTGTGGTTTCCTCATATTCTCAATGGGCATCGCCCTCTCTCTGTCCAGGGGGTAGCTTGATAAACATCCTCAACCGCAAAACCACAGCCTGCCGTCTCACTACAGGTCACTACATACCTATTTACACTAACTGTCTGTGTGGGGACTTTCAAAATGTCTGTTAGACTGTTTATAGATGTCTATAAATGTATATGTATACTCTGCATAGGTTACAGTGACAATGCTTTGTGCATAGTTCAATGTGGGTAGTATCTGACAGATCCCTTTGTCCTTCCTTCTTGTGAGTTGTATTGAGTATTGAGTTACCAGAACCTTCAGGCTACACAACAAAACAAGGGTTCCTCAAGGGTTCTTTGTGAAGGGGGATGGTTCTATGTGGAACCATAATGACTCAAAGAACCCTTGGAGCTCTTCAAGAGGTAATATAGGAGATAATATAAAATGTAGGGGAGGAGGCTCATTTGAATATTTTGGGGTGTGGTTTACACAGCTTGTTTTGTGCATCTGTGAGTGAGAGTGTCATTACAGTTTATCTAATGTGTTGTGTTATGATATTACATCATAGCAGGTTGGTAGAACCATAATTGTCGAGGGTGGGCTTGTGGTAAAGGGTGGAGTGGAGTTGAATGGTATTGAATACATAATGCACTTGGTTTCCATGAGTTTGCTTCCATTCCACTCACTCCTTTCCAGACATTATCATGAGCAGCCTTATCGGGCTCGTCAGCAGCCTACATTTTATAGTTAAAAACTTGACTGAGGAACAAAACTCTTGTGAAAAATTGTAAAAGTTGTTCCGGAACAATGTGTGGATGAGCGAGCGAATGAGGGAGAATGGCAGCAGAAGGCAGCTCGAAACTGAGAGATGGAGTTCATCATGTCGGAGGATGAGGAAGAGCGAGGATGGTGAGAAGAAGCAAACTGCAAACCCGAACTGGCTGCGTTGTGCAAGTTACGCACCTGAAGGCAGGTAGTGAACTTTGATCTTGACAATAGTGAGGTCATCAGGTGAGGTGAAAGCTTCCGAGCACCACCCCAATGGTCAGGAATATGCCCGAGATGATTCTGACCCAGTGGGAGTATGATTCCTGGAGAAAGATCCATGCCTTTTGGCCAATCCGTTTGTGGTATCAGGCTGGGTAAAGGAGTTGGGTTCTGTCGATTCATTCAGCGTATCCAGAGGTTGAGTGCCCTCTCCCTGTTTTCGAGTCTCTGGACAAAAGTGGTCTCCTGCTTTGCTCTCTGGGGCAGAGAGCCACTGGAAGGAGTGGTAACTGGGGTCAGGTTAAGGTGGATCAACTGAAGTTGTGGATCCCGGGTGTCTGTGATACTCGTCGTTTGGTGCGATGCAGACCCGGTGTGAGACTCAGGAGACCGTGTCTGTCCTCCTGAGTTGTGATGTAGAGTGTTTGTGGGATAATGTCATGCTAGGGTATATAAGTTATCCTGTGAGAGCTTTTGTTTCCGAACCCACTATGGTGTTTCAGGTGCTAATTTTATTTGTCATGTTGCAGCAGTATATAGGAGGGAGATTCCGAGGTGTGAGAAGTTTACAGGATGGCATGGGACAAAATATTGTGTAGTTTCAGGGGAAAAAGTGGAGTGTTTCAATTGTGGCGGTGGCCATGTTGGATCAAAACTGTCCTGTGTGAGTGAAACAGGTGGAGGTTTCCATGGTGAGAGCAGTGCAGGAAGTGTCATGCTGAGACAGTGAGACAGGTTGAAGTTTCCATGGTGAGAGCAGTCCAGGAAGTGTCATGCTGAGACAGTGAGACAGGTTGAAGTTTCTATGGTGAGAGCAGTGCAGGAAGTGTCATGCTGAGACAGTGAGACAGGTGGAGGTTTCCATGGTGAGAGCAGTCCAGGAAGTGTCTGAATGAGACAGTGAGACAGGTGGAAGTTTCCATGGTGAGAGCAGTGCAGGAAGTGTCTGGCTGAGACGGTGAGACAGGTGGAGGTTTCCATGGTGAGAGCAGTGCAGGAAGTGTCATGCTGAGACAGTGAGGAAAGTAGAGGATGGTGGACTAAGGGTGACGGAGCCTGAGAGGATCCCTGTGAGTAGTAGGCCAGTACAGAGTGACCTGGACAGTTTGTGCTTTAGTAAGGTTGGCTTCTAGGCATTTGTACCGCATAGATCGAAAGGAAATCCCAGGAGATTGAATTGGAAGGAGGAGCCGCAGATAAGTTTTTTGGGTATCAGAGATTTTAGTGCAGAAAAACTACAGGGGGTTTTGAGAGAAGGGGTGCCAGCCTCCGTGCGTGGAAAAAAAAACAGGAGGGTGACCGTTTCTGAGATACTGGATCCGGCGAGCCTGGCACCGACGATCATACCACGCTCAAAGTCATTTAGGGCACTTGTTTTAGCCATTCTAACGTCCATCAAACAGTAACTGAATGCCTCGATGCCTATCTGCCTGCTTTATATAACACACCACGGCCACATTCTAACGTTCAATCAAACAGTAACTGAATGCCTCGATGCCTGTCTGCCTGCTTTATATAACACACCACGGCCACATTCTAACGTTCAATCAAACAGTAACTGAATGCCTCGATGCCTGTCTGCCTGCTTTATATAACACACCACGGCCACATTCTAACGTTCAATCAAACAGTAACTGAATGCCTCGATGCCTGTCTGCCTGCTTTATATAACACACCACGGCCACATTACTCTCTGTCTGTAGGAACAAACCATTTTCATGAACGTTTACCTAGATGGTGGTGTAATTATCCTTATCCTTTTTACAAATGTAATGCACTTTCCAAACTGTGAAAGGCAGCAATACGCAGCAACGCATCTAGTCTGCAGGAAAACCACACGAAGAAGAGGAAGATGACATGTTATATACGGTATGGCTATGGCCGGTGACTGTGTCTTGTGAAAGACTCACATGTGGCCTTCTGTCAATTTATGAACAGTTGACTAAATCAGTCAGTGGTTCTCAAGTCTCTCCTCGGGGACGCCCAGCTGTTCCAGAGGTAGCTCACTTGATTGAACTTGTCAATTAACACAATAATAACACCTATGGAACTGCAACAATATAATATGGCTGACCATAATAAAATACCCTCTATGGTCCTTTAAAAATATCTACAAAGAACCTTTCAAATTGAGAAAGGTTCTTTATAGAATCATTCTCCAGAAAGGTTCCATAAAGAACCATAAAAAAGTGTTGTAACCATAGCTGAACCGTTTTTTGGTACTATATAGAACCTTTTATTAATGGTTCTTTATAGAACCTTTGGAACGGGTTCAACCATACAGGTTCAATTTAGAACCTTGAGAGCATGGGACTTTATAGAACAATCAAAAAAAAGGTTCTATATAGCACCAAAAAGGGTTCCACTATGGTTACGGGCCAAATAACCCCTATCTTGTACTATTTAGAACCATTGTTATTTTGTGTGTATAACCAAATAAATGTGACCGACCGGCTCAAGTAGGTCTTATGTTGCAAAATGTTCAATTATGTTTTTTACATTGGATAAAAGTAGAGACTCAGAGCTACATCATACACTACAGTTAAGGAACAATGTGAAAGTAATTTAGCTTTGAACATTGATAAACTTGTAAAGTCACTTTTGAGAAAATGGTCTTTAAATGTTTTGGAGGTACTATCGGAGTGCCCTTTATCTACACCCATTCAGCATCATTCACACCCTCTTAAGCCTTAGCCCCACCCATTCAACATCATTCACACCCTCTTAAGCCTTAGCCCCACCCATTCAACATCATTCACACCCTCTTAAGCCCCTCCCACCTCTTTAAGGGTTGATCCGTACGTTCTGTACTAACTTGCCAGCTACTTCCAGACATCTAAGAGAGAGAGAACCTCCCACTGAACATTACTCACCCTGGCAGAGCTGGTTAGGCTGTTATGTTATCCAGAGCTTTCTAGACTGTAACTGTGCTGTCAGATTGTCCGTTTGTAAATTCAGAGCGTTTCACCTTCAGAGTGCACACATTTGCCACATTTCAGGCTTCAAACATAAAGATATAAAACTGTATTTTTTTGTGAAGAATCAACAACAAGTGGGACACAATCATGAAGTGGAACGACATTTATTGGATATTTCAAACTTTTTTAACAAATCAAAAACTGAAAAATTGGGCGTGCAAAATTATTCAGCCCCCTTAAGTTAATACTTTGTAGCGCCACCTTTTGCTGCGATTACAGCTGTAAGACGCTTGGGGTATGTCTCTTTTAGTTTTGCACATCGAGAGACTGACATTTTTTCCCATTCCTCCTTGCAAAACAGCTCGAGCTCAGTGAGGTTGGATGGAGAGCATTTGTGAACAGCAGTTTTCAGTTCTTTCCACAGATTCTCGATTGGATTCAGGTCTGGACTTTGACTTGGCCATTCTAACACCTGGATATGTTTATTTTTGAACCATTCCATTGTAGATTTTGCTTTATGTTTTGGATCATTGTCTTGTTGGAAGACAAATCTCCGTCCCAGTCTCAGGTCTTTTGCAGACTCCATCAGGTTTTCTTCCAGAATGGTCCTGTATTTGGCTCCATCCATATTCCCATCAATTTTAACCATCTTCCCTGTCCCTGCTGAAGAAAAGCAGGCCCAAACCATGATGCTGCCACCACCATGTTTGACAGTGTGTTCAGGGTGATGAGCTGTGTTGCTTTTACGCCAAACATAACGTTTTGCATTGTTGCCAAAAAGTTCAATTTTGGTTTCATCTGACCAGAGCACCTTCTTCCACATGTTTGGTGTGTCTCCCAGGTGGCTTGTGCCAAACTTTAAACTACACTTTTTATGGATATCTTTAAGAAATGGCTTTCTTCTTGCCACTCTTCCATAAAGGCCAGATTTGTGCAATATACGACTGATTGTTGTCCTATGGACAGAGTCTCCCACCTCAGCTGTAGATCTCTGCAGTTCATCCAGAGTGATCATGGGCCTCTTGGCTGCATCTCTGATCAGTCTTCTCCTTGTATGAGCTGAAAGTTTAGAGGGACGGCCAGGTCTTGGTAGATTTGCAGTGGTCTGATACTCCTTCCATTTCAATATTATCGCTTGCACAGTGCTCCTTGGGATGTTTAAAGCTTGGGAAATCTTTTGTATCCAAATCCGGCTTTAAACTTCTTCACAACAGTATCTCGGACCTGCCTGGTGTGTTCCTTGTTCTTCATGATGCTCTCTGCGCTTTTAACGGACCTCTGAGACTATCACAGTGCAGGTGCATTTATACAGAGACTTGATTACACACAGGTGGATTGTAAGCCGAAGAACACCATCCCAACCGTGAAGCATGGGGGTGGCAGCATCATGTTGTGGGGGTGCTTTGCTGCAGGAGGGACTGGTGCACTTCACAAAATAGATGGCATCATGAGGTAGGAAAATGATGTGTATATATTGAAGCAACATCTCAAGACATCAGTCAGGAAGTTAAAGCTTGGTCGCAAATGGGTCTTGCAAATGGACAATGACCCCAAGCATACTTCCAAAGTTGTGGCAAAATGGTTTAAGAACAACAAAGTCAAGGTATCGGAGTGGCCACCACAAAGCCCTGACCTCAATCCCATAGGACATGTGTGGGCAGAACTGAAGAAGCTTGTGCGAGCTAGGAGGCCTACAAACCTGACACCAGCTCTGTCAGGAGTAATGGGCCAAAATTCACCCAACCTATTGTGGGAAGCTTGTGGAAGGCTACCCAGAATGTTTGACCCAAGTTAAACAATTTAAAGGCAACGCTACCAAATACTAATTGAGTGTATGTAAACTTCTGACCCACTGGGAATGTGATAAAATAAATAAAAGCTGAAATAAATAATTCTCTCGACTATTATTTTGACATTTCACATTCTTAAAATAAAGTGGTGATCCTAACTGACCTAAGACAGGGATTTCTTACCATGATTAAATGTCAGGAATGGTGAAAAACTGAGTTTAAATGTATTTGGCTAAGGTGTATGTAAACTTCCGACTTCAACTGTATAAATGTGGCCGATGTGAAATGGCAAGCTAGTTAGCGGTGGTGCACGCTAATAGTGTTTCATATATTGAACTATGGATATATAGTCTGTGGAAGGAACAGTCACACTTACATAGGCCTGACTCCCTGACATCATACAGCAATGGAACAGCTGGTACAGTAAGTTTATACAAGTGGCGTCTTATGTATTTAACCGTTGTCTCAGCTCTCCTGGAATTAAGCCTAAACTATTAGTAAACCCATTGGAGGATGTGTGTAGAGACAAAGCCCACTTCTCATGTGAAGGAGAGAATCTCTCCGATCTGCATTTCCAGGTACCAGTTGCTTAGTAACCTTCTCTTTTGATGTAAACATTGCAGTTCTGTTGTAATTCTGATAGTAAATAGCGATGTTTCCTTCAACTTTTCAGAACATTATCCACTGTAATTAAATTCATTTCCTTTTTATTGTCTGATTAAAGGTGTAATGCCCCTAGGCCTGCACATAAAATTAACTCATTTTCAATATAATTAAAACATTGAAACATTACTTTCCGGTTCATTTTCTAATTAAAGGAGGTGTACACCTAGGCCTGCACATAAAATTAACTCATTTTCAATATAATTAAAACATTGAAACATTACTTTCCGGTTCATTTTCTAATTAAAGGAGGTGTACACCTAGGCCTGCACATAAAATTAACTCATTTTCAATATAATTAAAACATTGAAACATTACTTTCCGGTTCATTTTCTAATTAAAGGAGGTGTACACCTAGGCCTGCACATAACATTAACTCATTTTCAATATAATTAAAACATTGAAACATTACTTTCCGGTTCATTTTCTAATTAAAGGAGGTGTACACCAAGGCCTGCACATAAAATTAACTCATTTTCAATATAATTAAAACATTGAAACATTACTTTCCGGTTCATTTTCTAATTAAAGGAGGTGTACACCAAGGCCTGCACATAAAATTAACTCATTTTCAATATAATTAAAACATTGAAACATTACTTTCCGGTTCATTTTCTAATTAAAGGAGGTGTACACCAAGGCCTGCACGTAAAATTAACTCATTTTCAATATAATTAAAACATTGAAACATTACTTTCCGGTTCATTTTCTAATTAAAGGAGGTGTACACCAAGGCCTGCACATAAAATTAACTCATTTTCAATATAATTAAAACATTGAAACATTACTTTCCGGTTCATTTTCTAATTAAAGGAGGTGTACACCAAGGCCTGCACATAAAATGTACTACTTTTCAACGTAATTGAAACTCTAAGGTCACAGAGACCTGCTATCAAAATAGAATGTAAACCCATATTTAACTTTCCTCATTGACGCACTTTACTCATGCTAATTTGTCAATGTCCCTTTAAAGTAGCAGAGTCTTAGCAGTTTTTGTAAGATAGGTTATCTACTAACCTAACATATGGAAATATTTTAAGATAGTAATAACATAGACCGTCAAGCTATTTGATTTTGTATTTTAGCACCCCTGTAGGTATAAAAACAGGTTTTACAAATTATTTGATGAAACATTGAATTTTGAATTAGAATTTGGCTTTAGAATGTCTCACCAATATATGGCAAATAAGATATGACAAAATTCTATCAAATGGATGTATGGTTTGAAGTGTATGAAATGTATCTGAGAGATATACTGTACATCGTCACCAGGGACGATCACGGCGCAATAATTGTGTATAATATTCTACTACTTATGTAGAAGAAAGAAGACATTCACCAATCTACTCTAGGGTAGCCCCTATCTACCACTCTAGGGTAGCCCCTATCTACCACTCTAGGGCAGCCCCAATCTACCACTCTAGGGCAGCCCCTATCTACCACTCTAGGGTAGCCCCTATCTACCACTCTAGGGCAGCCCCTATCTACCACTCTAGGGCAGCCCCAATCTACCACTCTAGGGCAGCCCCTATCTACCACTCTAGGGCAGCCCCAATCTACCACTCTAGGGCAGCCCCTATCTACCACTCTAGGGCAGCCCCTATCTACCACTCTAGGGCAGCCCCTATCTACCACTCTAGGGCAGCCCCAATCTACCACTCTAGGGCAGCCCCTATCTACCACTCTAGGGTAGCCCCTATCTACCACTCTAGGGCAGCCCCTATCTACCACTCTAGGGCAGCCCCAATCTACCACTCTAGGGCAGCCCCTATCTACCACTCTAGGGTAGCCCCTATCTACCACTCTAGGGCAGCCCCTATCTACCACTCTAGGGCAGCCCCTATCTACCACTCTAGGGCAGCCCCTGATCCACCAGTCTAGGGCAGCCCCGTTCCACCAGTATAATTCAGCCCCTATCCAACAGTATAAGGCAACCCCTATCTACCCCATATGGCGGCTGTCAGCAGATTCAGAGAATTCAGCGGATTCAGTGGATTCAGCGGATTTAGTGGATTCAGCGGATTCAGAGGATTCAGCGGATTCAGAGGATTCAGTGGATTCAGAGCATTCCGCGGATTCAGTGGATTCAGCGGATTCAGAGGATTCAGTGGATTCAGCGGATTCAGCGGATTCAGAGGATTCAGCGGATTCAGAGGATTCAGTGGATTCAGAGGATTCAGTGGATTCAGCGGATTGAGACGCATCCAACGCAAGAACCCAGAAGTCTCTAGCTCAAACAAACGGCTCTAGGGGGATCACGACACTTCTAGAACACCTGAGATGATTTAGATTGTGGTCGAGATTTGGTTGAATGCTATCTTGGTGCATCATTATTATAGCGTAATGAGACTGGGAGAGACTTGTCAGGATGACATTGGGACTGCTGTAGCTCCTAAGAGCTTTGACAGCGCTAACCTGGTTATACTGTATGTCTCTCCATTAATACCTGATTCCTGTTATCGGGAATGATTTTCTTTGACAAGCTAGCAGAGTGAAATAGGGGCAGAATTCACCTTTAAATAAACCATTTGTGAATGTGTGATGCATCAGATTTGAAGGGACAGACTGTCTCCTTGGAGCCTGTCTGTAAAATGTTTCTTTCTTTCTTTCTCTCTCTCTCTCTCTCTCTCTCTCTCTCTCTCTTTCTCTCTATGCATGTCATCTGAGCTGATGGTTTTGGCTCCGTTTCCCTCCCTGTCAGGCAGACAGCTCAGTGTGAGCCAAAGACACAAATGAAATGAAAGCTGCTATGTCTCAAAGGCTCTTGTGACACTAAAGGGTAATTGAGATAAATGGTGTATTGTGTATATGGATATTGGAGTTAAGTGAATCTGAGATTTTCTCTCTCTCTGTCAGGGTCTGTGTCAGTTGTGCTTCTCATCCTCTTTTCTTTCTTTCTCTCTCTCCTCTTGTTTTTGCTTCCTCCGGCAAGAGCGAAATGGGGATACATGAATTGAAAGAGCGAGGCAGAGTCTATTGGTGACGTTAAACAGCCAGACATACACTGTAATTGGATTTACTCAATGTGTGCACCTGGTGTTTTTAACACGTGGATTTGATGATAAAGCGGGAAAAACAAACGTGGACATAGAGGCGAAGACCACGACCAGAGTGTCACCGTAAGAGTAAATAAAGATAGTTTCACATTTTTTTGCTTTGTTGTCTTTGATTCTCCCTTTGGAAAACAGCAGGTTTACACACTTGAGTTAATCTGGCTCATATTCGTATCTCTGTCTAAGAAGTTGATACAGTAACAAAGGCAGGGCTATTACTTGGTTGGGTTGGACAGAAACTGTCAACATATTCATCTCAACATGGATCTTAATATGGACAAGTGTTTGTTTCATGTAAACCTCTTGGTTAGATTTTTCTATTGTGTTATTGACTGTACGTTTGTTTATGTGTAACTAACTCGGTGTTGTTGTTTTTGTCCCACTGCTTTGCTTTATCTTGGCCAGGTCGCAGTTGTAAATGAAAACTTGTTCTCAACTGGGACCTGAAATCAAATCCAGGGTGGTGATATTCTACAGTCTGTGTCTTCAGAAAGTATTCAGACCCCTGGACTTTAAACACATTTTGTTTGGTTATCAGCCTAATTCAAGAATGTATTACAATTCGTTTTTCCCCTCATCAATCTATACACAATAATACCCCATAATCACAAAGCAAAAAACGGGTTTTTAGAAATAAAACATTTACATAAGTGTTCAGACCCTTTACTCAGTACTTTGTTGAAGCACCTTTGGCAGCGATTACAGCCTCGAGTTCTTGGGTATGATGCTACAAGCTTGTCAGGTTGGATTGGGAGCGTTGCTGCATAGCTATTTTCAGGTCGCTCCAGAGATGTTAGATCGGGTTCAAGTCCGGGCTCTGGCTGGGCCACTCAAGGACATTCAGAGACCACTCCTGCATTGTCTTGGCTGTGTGCGTAGGGTCATTGTCCTGTTGGAAGGTGAGCCTTCGCCCCAGTCTGAGGTCCTGAGCACTCTGGAGCAGGCTTTCATCAAGGATCTCTTGTTCATCTTTGCCTCGATCTTGACTAGTCTCCCAGTCCCTGCCGCTGAAAAACATCCCCACAGCATGATGCTGTCACCACCAGGCTTCACTGTACGGATGGTACCAGGTTTCCTCAAGATGTGACGCTTGGCATTCAGGCCAAAGAGTTCAATCTTGGTTTCATCAGAACAGAGAATCTTGTTTCTCATGGTCAGAGTCTTTAGGTGCCTTTTGCCAAACTCCAAGCGGGCTGTCATGTGCCTTTTACTGAGGAATGGCTTCAGTCTGGCCACTCTACCATAAAGGCCTAATTGGTGGAATGCTGCAGAGATGGTTGTCCTTCTGGAAGGTTCTACCATCCCCACAGAGTTACTCAGGAGCACTGTCAGAGTGACCATCGGGTTCTTGGTCACCTCCCTGACCAAGGCCCTTCTCCCCCTATTGCTCAGTTTTGGCCGGGTGGCCAGCTCTAGGAAGAGTCTTTGTGGTTCCAAACGTCTTCCATTTAAGAATGATGGAGGCCACTGTGTTCTTGAGGACTTTCAATGCTGCAGAATGTTTTTGGTACCCTTCACCAGATCTGTGCCTCGACACAATCCTGTCTCTGAGCTCTACAGACAATTCCTTCGACCTCATGGCTTGGTATTTGATCTGACATGCACTGTCAACTGTGGGACCTTATATAGACAGGTGTGTGCCTTTCCAAATAATGTCCAATCAATTGAATTTACCACAGGTGGACTCCAATCACAGTTGTAAAAACACCTCAAGGGTGATCAATGGAAAAAGGATGCACCTGAGCTCAATTTCTAGTCTCATAGCATAGTTATGTAAATTAGCTATTTCTGTATTTTTTTTAACACACAGAACAATTATTTTGTGTGGAGGTGTTAACTAATGGTGAATAAACTATAAACTATAAAAAATAAAGACAGTCACACACTCCATATATAAGCTCCCAGTAATTGATTTGGTAAATCATCATAAGGATTTATAAATATTTGCAAAAATGTATAAAAATCTGTTTTTGCTTTGTCATTATTGGATATACTCAAGTTCAATTGGCTTTCATGTTCCTGTCTGTTTCCAGAGACAACATGGGAGAGACCTTCCAGGGTACCTGGGACACCCAACACCCCTCTGAAACACAAGAACTCACTACCTACAGGTACTAAAGCTGTCTCTCCCTCTCCCCCCCCCCCCCCCCTCTCGCTCTCTCTCTCTCTCTCTCTCTCTCTCTCTCTCTCTCTCAATTCAATTTGCTTTATTGGTATGACATAACAATGTACATGTTGCCAAAGCTTACTTTGGATATTTACAATATGAAAATAATAAGAATCAAAATTGTCAACGGGACAATTGTAACAACAATAACCAAGGGTCACAATATCCATTTATTGAACAATAACAATAAGTATACAGTAGAGGACATGTGCAAGTTGATTGGTCTGCCAGACACTGTCCCTCAACTTATGGCAGTCAGCAATGTAGTGCGCTGCCAACCCACAGCTCTCTGCGTCCCCCCCCCCCAACAGGACGGGTAGCCTATCCTCATCAGAGGTCTTTGAAACCTTGAATAAGGGTTTCAAATTTGGGGAAATTACATTCTCTAATTATATTTTTGACATTTTGTCAGGAAATGCCGCTCTGTCTCAGGTTCTGCTGTTGTGCAGTGGTTGCACAGCCTTTCCTCTACAGGGAGCCAGGTTTTCCTGTGTCTACCCTTCTCAATGGCAAGGCTGTGCTCACTGAGCCTGTACTTTGTCAAGGTTTTTCTAAGGTTTTGATCAGTAACCATGGTCAAATAGTTAGCCACGGTGTACTGTCGATTTGGGGCCAGATAGCACTGCATTTTGCGTTGTGTTTGTGTTTCCCAATAAGCAATATAGTTTTGTTTTGATTGTGTTGTAATTTGTTTCATTCTGATTGATTGGATGTTCTGGTCCTGAGGCTTCAGTGTGTTAGTAGTTAGTAGCCCCAGGACCAGCTGGATGAAGTGACTCTTTTCTTTGCTCAGCTCTTGGCATTGCAGGGCTTGGTAATGATATGAGAGAGAGTCACTGTATTTTAGATGTTTCCAAAACTGAATTGCTCTTTTTTTAGTTTTTATTATTAGTGGATATTGGCCTAATTCTGCCCTGCATGCATTGTTTGTAGTCTTCCTCTGGACAAGTAGGAGAATTCTACAGAACTCGGATATTGGCTTTGTTATGGAAGGTTTGGGAATCGCTTCCTTTTCGGTGGTTGTAGAATTGGTAGAAACGGCTCTTTTCTGGATTTTAATAATTAGTGAGTATCTGCCTAATTCTGCTCTGCATGCATTATTTGGTGTTCTACGTTGTACACGGATATTTTTGCAGAATTCTGCATGCAGAGTTTCAATGGGGTGTTTGTCCCATTTGGTGAAATCTTGTTTTGCAAGTGGACCCCACACCTTGCTCCCATAAAGTGCAATTGGTTCAATGACACATTCAATTCGTTTTAGCCAAATTTGAATAGGTATTTCAATTTGGATTGGGTTTTTTAATGGCTTAGAATGCCCTGCGTGCTTTCTCGCTCAGTTCATTCACTGCCTCATTAAGGTGTCCAGTTGAGCTTATTTTTAAACCTAAGTAATTGTAGTATGTGCAGTACTCTATATATGTTATACCAATTGAGAACTCTGGTCTAATTCCCTGAGATTTGGATATTTTCTGGAAAATCATTATTTTAGTATTTTTGGGGTTTACTGCCAGGGCCCAGGTCATCTGCGAAGAGTAGGCATTTAACCTCAGAACAGGGGCTGATGATTTTTAGAATAGTGGCCAATTCGTTGATGTAAATATTGAAGAATGCAGGGCTCAGATTGCAACCCTGGCGAAGGCCCTGCCCCTGGTTAAAGAATGATGTTATTTTATTGCCCCTACACCACTTTCAATAACTTTGAAGAACAGGCCTGTATGCCAAATAGAATCAAATGCTTTTTGGAATTCGATAAAGCAAGCGTATATTTTGGTGGAATTATTTTATTTCTTCTTCTCTCTCTCTCTCTCTCTCTCTCTCTCTCTCTCTCTCTCTCTCTCTCTCTCTCTCTCTCTCTCTCTCTCTCTCTCTCTCTCTCTCTCTCTCTCTCTCTCTCTCTCTCTCTCTCTCTCTCTCTCTCTCTCTCTCTCTCTCTCTCTCTCTCTCTCTCTCTCTCTCTCTCTCTCTCTCTCTCTCTCTCTCTCTCTCTCTCTCTCTCTCTCTCTCTCTCTCTCTCTCTCTCTCTCTCTCTCTCTCTCTCTCTCTCTCTCTCTCTCTCTCTCTCTCTCTCTCTCTCTCTCTCTCTCTCTCTCTCAATTCAATTCAATTCAATTCAAGGGGCTTTATTGGCATGGGAAACATGTGTTAACATTGCCAAAGCAAGTGAGGTAGATAATATAAGTGAATATATAAGTGAAATAAACAATACAAATTAACAGTAAACATTACACATACAGAAGTTTCAAAACAAAAAAGACATTACATATGTCATATTACGTATATATACAGGGAAAGGGAAAATAAATAAGCATAAATATGGGTATTATTTACAATGGTGTTTGTTCTTCACTGGTTGCCCTTTTCTTGTGGCAACAGGTCACAAATCTTGCTGCTGTGATGGCACACTGTGGAATTTCACCCAGTAGATATGGGAGTTTATCAAAATTGGATTTGTTTTCGAATTCTTTGTGCATCTGTGTAATCTGAGGGAAATATGTCTCTCTAATATGGTCATACTTTGGGCAGGAGGTTAGGAAGTGCAGCTCAGTTTCCACCTCATTTTGTGGGCAGTGAGCACATAGCCTGTCTTCTCTTGAGAGCCATGTCTGCCTATGGCGGCCTTTCTCAATAGCAAGGCTATGTTCACTGAGTCTGTTCATATTCAAAGCTTTCCTTAAGTTTGGGTCAGTCACAGTGGTCAGATATTCTGCCACTGTGTACTCTGTTTAGGGACAAATAGCATTCTAGTTTGCTCAGTTTTTTTGTTAATTCTTTCCAATGTGTCAAGTAATTATCTTTTTGTTTTCTCATGATTTGGTTGGGTCTAATTGTGCTGCTGTCCTAGGGCTCTGTGTGGTTTGTTTGTGTTTGTGAACAGAGCCCCTGGACTCTTCTCCAGGTTCATCTCTCTGTAGGTGATGGCTTTGTTATGGAAGGTTTGGGAATCGCTTCCTTTTCGGTGGTTGTAGAATTGGTAGAAACGGCTCTTTTCTGGATTTTAATAATTAGTGAGTATCTGCCTAATTCTGCTCTGCATGCATTATTTGGTGTTCTACGTTGTACACGGATATTTTTGCAGAATTCTGCATGCAGAGACTCAATTTGGTGTTTGTCCCATTTGGTGAAGTCTTGGTTGGTGAGCGGACCCCAGCCTCACAACCATAAAGGGCAATGGGCTCTATGAATGATTCTAGTATTTTTAGCCAGATCCTAATTGGTATGTTGAATTTTATGTTCCTTTTGATGGCATAGAATGGCCTTCTTGCCTTGTCTCTCAGATCGTTCACAGCTTTGTGGAAGTTACCTGTGGCGCTGATGTTTAGGCTGAGGTATGGATAGTTTTTTGTGTGCTCAAGGGCAACAGTGTCTAGATGGAATTTGTATTTGTGGTCCTGGCGACTGGACCTTTTTTGGAACACCATTATTTTGGTCTTACTGAGATTTACTGTCAGGGCCCAGGTCTGACAGAATCTGTGCATAAGATCTAGGTGCTTCTGTAGGCCCTCCTTGGTTGGTGACAGAAGCACCAGATCATCAGCAAACAGTAGACATTTGACTTCAGATTCTAGCAGGGTGAGGCTGCAGACTTTTCTAGTGCCCCCACCAGTTCGTTGTTATACAGTATATGTTGAAGAGGGTGGACCCCAAGACCCTGTGTGAAGTAATGTGTGTGTTTTTTTGCCAATTTTAACCGCACACTTGTTGTTTGTGTACATGGATTTTATAATGTCTTATGTTTTACCCCCTACACCACTTTCCATCAATTTGTATAGCAGACACTCATGCCAAATTGAGTCTAAGGCTTTTTTGAAATCAACAAAGCATGAGAAGACTTTGCCTTTGTTTTGGTTTGTTTGGTTGTCAATTAGTGTGTGCAGGGTGAATACATGGTCTGTTGTACGGTAATTTGGTAAAAATCCAAATTGACATTTACTCAGTACATTGTTTTCATTGAGGAAATCGAGTCTGCTGTTAATGATAATGCAGAGGATTTTCCCAAGGTTACTGTTGAAGCATATCCAACGGTAGTTATTGGGGTCAAATATGTCTCCACTTTTGTGGATTGGGGTGATCAGTCCTTGGTTCAGAGCTAAGGATGATGTTAAAGAGTTTTAGTATAGCCAATTGTAATTTGTTGTCTGTATATTTGATCATTTCATTAAGGATACCATCAACACCACAGGCCTTTTTGGGTTGGAGGGTTTTTATTTTGTCCTGTAGCTCATTCAAGGTAATTTGAGAATCCAGTGGGTTCTGGTAGTCTTAAATAGTTGATTCTAAGATTTTTATTTGATCATGTATATGTTTTTGCTCTTTATTCTTTGTTATAGAGCCGAAAAGATTGGCGAAGTGGTTTACCCATACATCTCCATTTTGGATAGATAATTATTTGTGTTGTTGTTTGTTTAGTGTTTTCCAATTTTCCCAGAAGTGGTTAGAGTCTATGGATTCTTCAATAACACTGAGCTGATTTCTGACGTGCTGTTCCTTCTTAATTCCGTAGTGTATTTCTGTATAGTTTTAGTGATTCATCATAGTGAAGGCATAGACTCAGGTTTTCCGGGTCTCTATGTTTTTGGTTGGACAGGTTTCTCAATTTCTTTCTTAGATTTTTGCATTCTTCATCAAAACATTTGTCATTGTTGTTCATTTTCATCGGTTTTCTATTTGCGATATTTAGATTTGATAGGGAAGCTGAGAGGTCAAATATACTGTTAAGATTTTCTACTGCTAAGTTTACACCTTCACTATTACAGTGGAACATTTTACCCAGGAAATTGTCTAAAAGGGATTGAATTTGTTGTTGCCTAATTGTTTTTGGTAGGTTTCCAAACTGCATTCCTTCCATCTATAGCATTTCTTAATATTACTCAGTTCCTTTGGCTTTGATACCTCATGATTAAGTATTGCTCTGTTCAAGTAGACTGTGATTTTGCTGTGGTCTGACAGGGGCTGACTGTGAACGCTCTGAGAGACTCTGGGTTGAGGTCAGTGATAAAGTAGGCTACAGTACTACTGTCAAGAGATGAGCTATAGGTGTACCTACCATAGGAGTCCCCTCGAAGCCTACCATTGACTATGTACATACCCAGCGTGCGACAGAGCTGCAGGAGTTGTGATCCGTTTTTGTTGGTTATGTTGTCATAGTTGTGCCTAGGGGGGCATATGGGGGAGGGAATGCTGTCACCTGCAGGCAGGTGAGGGTGTCAGGTTCTTGTCCGGTTCTGGTACATGTCCCTTGGCCTGGAAATTATTGATTTCCCCCTCCAGGATGGAGAAGCTGTCTTCGTTAAAGTATGGGGATTCTAGTGGGGGGATAGAGGTAGCACACAGGAGGACATTTTTCTCTGTTAAGATAATTTCCTTTTGAATTTCTAGCCGAATGTAAAATGTTCCTGTTTTGATTAATTTAATGGAGTGAGTTAGGTCTGCTCTATACCAAATTAGCATACACCCTGAGTCCCTTCCCTGTTTCACACCTGGTAGTTTGGTGGATGGGACTACCAGCTCTCTGTAACCTAGAGGGCAACCAGTGGGTCCACCTCCTCTATACCAGGTTTCTTGCAGGATGACAATGTCTGTATTACCGATTTCTTTGGTGAAGTCTGGGTTCCTGCTCTTTAGGCCAAAGGCAGATGACCTCAGGCCTTGGATATTCCAGGATAATATAGTGAAGGCTTTGTGTTCCATAAAGTGTCCGATGTCGTTTCTCTCTCTCGATCCCCTCTCCCCACCTCTCTCTCTCTCTCTCTATGAATCTCTCTCAATTTCTCTCTCTCTCTCTCTCTTTCTCTCTCCTCCACAGTGAATGGGTTTCGCACCAGTGGTAGTCCGTTGCATCAGAATGAACATTCCCATATCAGTCTGGTCAAAAAGCCTAGTTTAGAACCACAGGTAAGACATGCTCCCTCCTCCTTCTCCTCCATCCACCTTCTGCTCCTCCTCCTCATTCTCCTCTTCCTCCTTCTCCTCCTCTTCCTCTTTTCCTTCTCATCTACCTCCTCTTCTTCTCCTCCTCTTCCTCTCTTCCTTCTCGTCTATCTCCTCTCCTCCTTCTCCTCCTCCTCTTCCTCCTCTCGTTGCTCCTCTTCCTCCTCCTCCCCTCATGCTGCTCTTCCTCCTCTCCTTCATCTCCTCCTCTTCCTCCTCTTGTTGCTCCTCTTCCTTCTCCTTCTCCTCCTCCGCTCCTGCTGCTCTTCCTCCTCCTCCTCTTCCTCCTCTCATTGCTCCTCTTCTTCCTACTTCTCCTCCTCACCTCCTGCTTGTCCTCCTCTTCATCTTATTTTCATATTACTTTACACCAGCCACCATGCTACAGCGGAAGACGGGCAACGAAAGCATAATTTTGCTGACAAATTGCTTTACTTGTGTCCTTTAATCAGACAGTGTTATGCAGAAACTATGCCAATGCATTCAGTTAATAGATACAGAGTAGCAGATTTCCCCTAAGACCCCAACACACACACTCATGTGCACACACACACACACACACACACACACACACACACACACACACACAGCTCTAGTAGAACAGTTCCAGTAGAACAGTTCCAGTATTACAGCTCCAGTAGAACAGCTCCAGTAGAACTGCTCTAGTAGAGCAGCTCTAGTAGAACAGTTACCAGTAGAACAGCTCTAGTAGAACAGCTCCAGTAGAACAGCTCCAGTAGAACAGCTCTAGTAGAACAGCTCCAGTAGAACAGCTCCAGTAGAACAGCTCCAGTAGAACAGCTCTAGTAGAACAGCTCCGGTAGAACAGCTCTGGTAGAACAGCTCTAGTAGAACAGCTCTAGTAGAACAGCTCCAGTAGAACAGCTCCAGTAGAACAGCTCTAATAAAACAGTTATAGTAGAACAGCTCCAGTAGAACAGCTCTAGTAGAACAGCTCCAGTAGAACAGCTCTAGTAGAACAGCTCTAGTAGAACAGCTCTAGTAGAACAGCTCTAGTAGAACAGCTCCAGTAGAACAGCTCCATTGTGTGTGTGTCAGTCAGAGACCATGTCAGACACGGAGGAAGGTTTTGACGGAGCATCCTGTCTCTCTCATCAGAGTCCATGTCCTACATCACCCACCAGGTGGCAGAGCAAAGAGACTACCATCACAGTAAGTACCATTCCTAACTTCCCCAGACCCTAACCCAAAGACAGACCCTAGCCCAGACCCTAACCCAAACACAGACCCTTTCCCGAACACAGACCCTAACCCAAAGACAGACCCTAACCCAGACCCTAACCCAAACACAGACCCTAGCCCAGACCCTAACCCAGACCCTAACCCAAACACAGACCCTTTCCCGAACACAGACCCTAACCCAGACCCTAACCTAAACACAGACACTTTCCCGAACACAGACCCTAACCCAAAGACAGACCCTAACCCAGACCCTAACCCAAAGACAGACCCTAACCCAGACCCTAACCCTAACCCAGACCTTAACCCAAACTTAGACCCTAACCCAGACCAGTAAAGTCGACTGATTCAATCCTTAGTTAACCCTCAGCTAATTACCAATGTCAGGGGTTAAGGGGGTCATTGGTGGAGGTCAGCTAAGGTCACTTAAAGGCTCATTAGAAAGTGATGGAAGCCAGATGTTGGTATTTAATCTGGAGGCAGGAAGAGTGGAAAAGAGATTGCCATCTTTATCTTCATTATCATACCCTGTCCACTTGCAATTTAACAGCAGTAAACTGCCCTGTGAGGAGGTAGGCTCAGCAGTAGGTCCACCCCCCTCGGCCAGAATTGTTTTGCTGCTGGAGGTAATGAGAATGAATTCGGGAAATAATAACAGGTCCTATTGTCAGCCCTTTCTCAGCCTGGGTGCTAACAGTTACAACTGACAGCCACACAGTGAGGGAGAGGAGAGAGAGATACCCAACCCTCAGGCCATGTGCAGCAGATAGAGAATAGATAGAGATGGGCCGAGCAGGGTGATAGTCGCTCAGCCAACATATTGAACATCTACTGGGGAGAGAGAATTACAACAGACAGTCAGGGTTGATGAAGGATAAATGCTGGGGGTTTGACAGTTGTTGTTACTGTGTTTTGAGTGGCATTAGTCATAAAGTTTGGAAATAGAAAAGAGTTGATAGATTCAAGGATCGATGTGTTGTCAGGATGTTACATAGTCTTTTATTATTGGAACTGAAGAGAAGAAGTGTTGCCAGAGCAACAGTGGCAGAGCACCTTGAATAGTTCAGCAGAGGTGGACAGTCAGTGTGTGTGTGTGTGTGTGTGTGTGTGCAGCTCCGCATCTTGCACTTCGTATTGCTAATCTCAATGTGGCCCTTCATGATTTAAACTCCTCAGGCCCTTGCATACCGACTAATAAAATACAATGTAAGACATAACAAATGTTTTCTTAAATACTCTTTAATAGTTGCTTGGGGTATGTCTCTATCAGTTTTGCACATCGAGAGACTGACATTTTTTCCCATTCCTCCTTGCAAAACAGCTCGAGCTCAGTGAGGTTGGAAGGAGAGCATTTGTGAACAGCAGTTTTCAGTTCTTTCCACAGATTCTCGATTGGATTCAGGTCTGGACTTTGACTTGGCCATTCTAACACCTGGATATGTTTATTTTTGAACCATGCCATTGTAGATTTTGTTTTATGTTTTGGATCATTGTCTTGTTGGAAGACAAATCTCCGTCCCAGTCTCAGGTCTTTTGCAGACTCCATCAGGTTTTCTTCCAGAATGGTCCTGTATTTGGCTCCATCCATCTTCCCGTCAATTTTAACCATCTTCCCTGTCCCTGCTGAAGAAAAGCAGGCCCAAACCATGATGCTGCCACCACCATGTTTGACAGTGGGGATGGTGTGTTCAGGGTGATGAGCTGTGTTGCTTTTACGCCAAACATAACGTCTTGCATTGTTGCCAAAAAGTTCAATTTTGGTTTCATCTGCACCTTCTTCCACATGTTTGGTGTGTCTCCCAGGTGGCTTGTGGCAAACTTTAAACAACACTTTTTATGGATATCTTTAAGAAATGGCTTTCTTCTTGCCACTCTTCCATAAAGGCCAGATTTGTGCAATATATGACTGAATGTTGTCCTATGGACAGAGTCTCCCACCTCAGCTGTAGATCTCTGCAGTTCATCCAGAGTGATCATGGGCCTCTTGGCTGCATCTCTGATCAGTCTTCTCCTTGTATGAGCTGAAAGATTAGAGGGACGGCCAGGTCTTGGTAGATTTGCAGTGGTCTGATACTCCTTCCATTTCAATATTATCGCTTGCACAGTGCTCCTTGGGATGTTTAAAGCTTGGGAAATCTTTTTGTATCCAAATCCGGCTTTAAACTTCTTCACAACAGTATCTCGGACCTGCCTGGTGTGTTCCTTGTTCTTCATGATGCTCTCTGCGCTTTTAACGGACCTCTGAGACTATCACAGTGCAGGTGCATTTATACGGAGACTTGATTACACACAGGTGGATTGTATTTATCATCATTAGTCATTTAGGTCAACATTGGATCATTCAGAGATCCTCACTGAACTTCTGGAGAGAGTTTGCTGCACTGAAAGTAAAGGGGCTGAATAATTTTGCACGCCCAATTTTTCAGTTTTTGATTTGTTAAAAAAGTTTGAAATATCCAATAAATGTCGTTCCACTTCATGATTGTGTCCCACTTGTTGTTGATTCTTCACAAAAAAATACAGTTTTATATCTTTATGTTTGAAGCCTGAAATGTGGCAAAAGGTCGCAAAGTTCAAGGGGGCCGAATACTTTCGCAAGGCACTGTAGGCAGCAGACTCTAATGTTCTAGTCAGGCCTTTTAACAGTCTGATGGCCTTGAGATAGAAGCTGTTTTTCAGTCTCTTGGCCCCAGCTTTGAGGCACCTGTACTGACTTTCTCAGTACAGTTCTCCCTAGCAGTATGTGTTCTGGATTTAGAGAAAGTGAGCATTCAAGCATATCATCCAATACTTTTGTATGTCTCAGTCCAGATATGATTTAGGACTGGGCAGGACTATAGTATGTGGGTGTGGTTAGCCCCGTTCTCCCCACTGTTACCCAGCAACTTGGTGTGATGTCACCACTCTACTTTGGTTGTATTATAGGAGTTATGAACAATCGTGACTGAATTTACCTGAAGTTTCCGTCCAGAGTAGAGAGTTGGTTGTCTTGGACATGTTTCTAGATGTATCCTCCCAGTGCTCTTGGGTTATTGCTATGTGCAGCTCGTCTTCCCAGTTAGTTACCGCGATAATATTCTCAGATTTTGTTTCTTCTTGAATAATTCTGGTTACCTGGTTAGTATTCCTGACCCCTTGACTTTTTCCACATTTGGTTATGTTACAGCCTTATTCACAATTGATTAAATTGTTTTTTTTTCCCCTTCATCAATCTAAACACAATACCCCATAAAAGCAAAAACAGGTTTTTAAAATAATAAGACAACTTAAATATCAAATTTACATAAGTATTCAGACTTCAGTACTTTGCTGAAGAACCTTTGGCAGTGATTACAGCCTCGAGTCTTCTTGGGTATGACGCTACAAGCTTGGCACCTGTATTTGGGGAGTTTCTCCCATTCTTCTCTGCAGATTCTCTCAAGCTCTGTCAGGTTGGATGGGGAGCGTCGCTGCACAGCTATTTTCAAGTCTCCCCAGAGATGTTTGATCGGGTTCAAGTCCGGGCCCTGGCTGGGCCAATCAAGGACATTCAGAGACTTGTCCCGAAGCCACTCCTGTTTGTCTTGGCTGTGTGCTGAGACAGCATAATGCTGCCACCACCATGCTTCACCATAGGGATGGTGTCAGGTTTCCTCCAAACTTGACACTTGCCATTCAGGCCAAAGTTCAAAATTGGTTTCATTAGACCAGAGGATCTTGTTTTCATGGTCCTTTTGGTGCCTTTTGGCAAACTCCAGCTCGGGCTGTCATGTGCCTTTTACTTAGGAGTGGATTCCGTCTGGCCACTCTACCATAAAGGCCTGATTGGTGGAGTGCTGCAGAGATGGTTAATTCTTCTGGAAGGTTCTCCCATCTCCACATAAGAACGCTATAGAAATGATAAAGATGGAGATGTCCATGTGTTTGAATGAGTCTGAGGAGGTGAAAGTGAGTCTCGAAGGAAAGTGTGTGTGAATGTGTCTGCGAGGACATGCCATAGAGAGAGAGTCTCTCTTTCGCAGAGATGGAAATGTATTTGTACAAAACTAAAGTGTTAAAACATTGAAAATATCCCTTTGCCCTGTCATGATGGAACGGTGCCTAACCCTACCCACCCTAGACAGTCACCTGAGTGCTCCCACATTAAAGATACACCCTCACTCGTTTGATGCTGGAAAAATAGGCAAATGTAACCAAGATAGGAAGATAAACGCGTTCAGAGACCAGCTAAAGCGTCACTGCACCCTCACAAATCTGTGCCTGCCTGGCAGGGTTGGTGCGTGGGTCTGCCTTAATCGACATTCACATCCTCGGCGCCCGGGGAACAGTGGGTTAACTGCCTTGCTCAAGGGCAGAATGACAGATATTTACCTTGTGTGGGCGGTGCGCACATTGAACTTGTTTGTCGTCCAACTTTATCCGCTAACAGTTCTTCCACAAATTTACCCATGTCGTTTTTTTCTGCCCCCTCTTTCACTTTGTGTATTGAAATGTTATTTTTATCTTGATTTATTTTCCAGATAGTCAGTTTTGATGGACATACCTTTTAAATGTTCTTCCCAGTTGTTGAACTATCTCATACAGCGGGATCTCCCTCCTCGCACCGGGCCAATCTTTCCTCTGCCTCATTTAAGCTCTCCCTGGTGGCATTTACGTCTCACTTCACCTATTTTTCTGATTCTATGTTTAAGTTTATTAAACCGAGGTGTTGGGAAGATCAGACTATCACTGCCATCACCTACGTGCTTCTGGAAGAATTCGAACCATTGAAAAGTGTATCCTAATATCTCTCTCTCTCTCAGATTAACTGTGTAACGTTCCCCCTCCCTATGAGTACACCTGAACAGCAGCTGTTGAAGCCAGATGAGTGGAGCTACTGTGATTACTTCTGGGTAAGATATGAAGACTGGCCACACCACAGAGTCCTATTACACTACACACTACTCTACTCTACTCTACTGCACTCTACACTACACTACTCTACAATGCTCTACACTACACTGATCTACACTACACTACTCTACTCTACTTTACTCTACACTACTCTACATTACACTACTCTACACAACTCTACACTACACTACTCTACAATGCTCTACACTACACTGATCTACACTACACTACTCTACAATGCTCTACACTACTTTTCTCTACACTACACTTCTCTACTCTACTTTACTCTACACAACTCTACACTACACTACTCTACTCTACACCACTACCCTACACTACTCTACTTTACTCTACACTACACTACTCTACACTACACTGTTCTAGACTACTTTACTCTACCCTACACTACTCTACATTACACTACTCTACACAACTCTACACTACACTACTCTACATTACACTACTCTACACTACACTACACTACACTACACTACTCTACACTACTCTACTCTACACTTCTCTACACTACACTACACTACTCTACTATACACTTCTCTACTCTACACTACACTACTCTACACTACTCTACTATACACTTCTCTACTCTACACTACTCTACTCTACACTACTCTACTATACACTTCTCTACTCTACACTACACTACTCTACATTACTCTACACTACTCTACACTACACTTCTCTACTCTACACTACACTACTCTACACTACTCTACTATACACTTCTCTACTCTACACTACACTACTCTACATTACTCTACACTACTCTACACTACACTTCTCTACTCTACTCTACACTACTCTACTCTACTCTACACTACTCTACACTACTCTACCCTACACTACACTACTCTACTATACACTTCTCTACACTACACTACTCTACACTACTCTACACTACTCTACACTACACTACACTACTCTACTCTACACTTCTCTACTCTACTCTACACTACTCTACTCTACACTACTCTACACTACTCTACCCTACACTACACTACTCTACTCTACACTACTCTACACTACACTACTCTACACTACTCTACACTACACTACTCTACACTACACTACTCTACACTGCTCTACACTACACTACTCTACACTACTCTACTCTACTCTACACTACTCTACACTACACTACTCTACACTACTCTACACTACACTACACTACTCTACACTACACTACTCTACACTACACTACTCTACTATACACTTCTCTACTCTACACTACTCTACTCTACTCTACACTACTCTACATTACACTACTCTACACTACTCTACACTACTCTACACTACACTACTCTACTATACACTTCTCTACTCTACACTACACTACTCTACACTACTCTACACTACTCTACACTACACTACACTACACTACACTACTCTACACTACTCTACTATACACTACACTACTCTACACTACACTACTCTACAATACACTACTCTACTATACACTACACTACTATACACTACACTACTCTACACTGCTCTACACTACACTACTCTACACTACACTACACTACACTACACTACTCTACTCTACACTACTCTACACTACACTACACTACTATACACTACTATACACTACACTACTATACACTACACTACTCTACACTGCTCTACACTACACTACTCTACACTACACTACACTACTCTACTCTACACTACTCTACACTACACTACTCTACTCTACACTACACTACTCTACACTACACTACTCTACACTACTCTACTATACACTACACTACTCTACACTACTCTACTATACACTACACTACTCTACACTACACTACTCTACACTACACTACTCTACACTACACTACTCTACACTACACTACTCTACACTGCTCTACACTACACTACTCTACACTACACTACTCTACACTACACTACTCTACACTACTATACACTTCTCTACTCTACACTACACTACTCTACACTACACTACTCTACACTACACTACTCTACACTACACTACTCTACACTGCTCTACACTACACTACTCTACACTGCTCTACACTACACTACTCTACACTACACTACTCTACACTACTCTACACTGCTCTACACTACACTACTCTACACTACTCTACTATACACTACACTACTCTACACTACACTACTCTACACTACACTACTCTACACTACACTACTCTACACTACACTACACTACTCTACACTACACTACTCTACACTACTATACACTTCTCTACTCTACACTACACTACTCTACACTACACTACTCTACACTACACTACTCTACACTACACTACTCTACACTGCTCTACACTACACTACTCTACACTACACTACTCTACACTACTCTACACTGCTCTACACTACACTACTCTACACTACTCTACTATACACTACACTACTCTACACTACACTACTCTACACTACACTACTCTACACTGCTCTACACTACACTACTCTACACTACTCTACTCTACACTACTCTACACTACACTACTCTACACTACTCTACACTGCTCTACACTACACTACTCTACACTACACTACTCTACACTACACTACTCTACACTACTATACACTTCTCTACTCTACACTACACTACTCTACACTACACTACTCTACACTACACTACTCTACACTACACTACTCTACACTGCTCTACACTACACTACTCTACACTACACTACTCTACACTACACTACTCTACACTGCTCTACACTACACTACTCTACACTACACTACTCTACACTACTCTACACTACACTACTCTACACTACTCTACTCTACACTGCTCTACACTACTCTACTATACACTACACTACTCTACACTACTCTACTATACACTACACTACTCTACACTACTCTACTATACACTACACTACTCTACACTACACTACTCTACACTACACTACTCTACACTACACTACTCTACACTACACTACACTACTCTACACTACTCTACACTACACTACTCTACACTACACTACTCTACACTACTCTACACTGCTCTACACTACACTACTCTACACTACACTACTCTACACTACACTACTCTACACTACTCTACACTGCTCTACACTACACTACACTACACTACTCTACTATACACTTCTCTACACAACACTAAGGCTGTAGAGCTGTAGTAGAATAACACATGGTGTAGTGAGAGAGACCTTGCTTCAAACATCTGTTTGGTTCTGTTTTCATTTCTCCCACGGCTGAAACTTAATCACCACCAGGTGTGTGCTCAGGTTTTAACACTGGGCTAACGTTACTGTCAGACCGGGCTAACGTTACACTCTCTCTGAGGTGACAACACCGGGAGACGTTCGTAAAAAAAAAAAACAGTGGGCACCGTACACCGAGACTTACAGTTTCCAGTGAGACACAGAGGATCAGATTTAAAACAGGTTGACAAGTATTTCATGCACCCTACTGTGTGAAATGTTGACTTTCTATATCATTGGCTGTGATGCTGTAGAATGTATGGTGCTGCAGTAATGATGGCCTGGTATTTCCCCACAGTACAATACAAACAGAAACTATATGATTGAATGCATGCCATTAAGTACATAGAATGCAGTATCACATCACAACACTGAATGTTATCTGGTCGTATTATTTTTTATTTATTTATTTATGTTACACTAAATATTGTTGAAGTGTATATTTCTGTGTTATTATTGTTGTTGTGTAGACGGATAAGAAGGACCCTCAGGGGACAAGCTGTATCTCAGGGTTTGAGGTCTTACTGCAGAAACAGCTGAAGGGGAAGCACATGCAGAAAGAGATGGCTGAGTTTATACGAGAAAGGTAACTACAAAATCCCCTTTTATTATCTGAGACGATCTGTCAACAATCCTGGTCAGACCAATGTTTCACAACTCTTTTTTTAATTTTTTTAAAAAATCTTGAGCAATTTCATGTTTCAATTTCCTTTTATTTATTTTTTAACCCAGATGTGCATTTTTTCTATTTTGTGCAAAACAGGAAAAATGACTCGCTAAGTGTTGAAATTCGATGGTAAATAACTTCCTTTTCTCCTTCCCTCTTTCAGGATAAAGATTGAAGAGGAATATGCCAAGAACCTCGCCAAGCTATCGCAGATTCCCCTCGCGGGACAGGAAGAAGGGTGAGTGGTTAGTGACACCAATTCCTGGTGCCTTAAAAAAAAAGTAACCTACACGAACGTGTCGCCTCGCACACTCTGCACGTGCTCACTGACGCTTAGGAAGATAAGGCACAAGAAAATGCAAGAAAACCGTCAACTCAAAGATTCCATGCCAGAAGTCATTGCACAAATTATGCCAATTCCTAGCCAACTCCTAGCTGATTCCTAGCCAACTCCTAGCTGCTTCCTAGCCAACTCCTAGCTGCTTCCTAGCCAACTCCTAGCTGCTTCCTAGCCATCTCCTAGCTGCTTCCTAGCCATTTCCTAGCTGATTCCTAGCCAACTCCTAGCTGATTCCAAGCCAACTCCTAGCTGATTCCTAGCCAACTCCTAGCTGATTCCTAGCCAACTCCTAGCCAACTCCTAGCTGCTTCCTAGCCATCTTCTAGCTGATTCCTTGCCAACTCCTAGGTAATTCTTGTAGATCTGAAAGGAGTTGGTGTGTGTACAGTATAGACATACAGTACCATGCTGATAGAACAAATCATGTCTAGAAGTAGGGGCACTATGTGTATTGCTGGGCTGGACAGCAGGGTACTTACTATAAGGGGGTTATGGCATCATATAAGCCCAGACTCACTGGGGAAAAAGACAGCGAGAGAGAAGGGGGACCCCTCTTCAGTCCGGCGTTATAGGGCACCACACGCTGTGAGCAGATCTTTGTCTGGTAAATTGGATCCCGTGGGGGACAGGCAGGTTGTATGGAGGGATTTCTAGGGGACAGGCTGGCTGTATGGTGAGGCTGCTAGGAGACAGGCAGGCTGTGTGGTGAGGCGGCTGGGGGACAGGCAGGCTGTATGGTGAGGCTGCTAGGGGACAGGCTGAGAGGGAGGGACGGCTGTAATAAGATGTCTGCATTCCACATTTACTACGCAGTCATAATGAGTCACTGTACCAGACTGACCTAAAATACATGAGAAATCTTCCATATGCACAAAGAGCTTATTTTTCTCAAATGTTGTGGACACATTTGTTTACCTCTCTGTTAGTGAGCATTTCTCCTTTGCCAAGATAATCCACCCACCTGACAGGTGTGGCATATCAAGAAGCTGATTAAACAGCATGATCGTTACACGGCTGCACCTTGTGCTGGGGACAATAAAAGGCAACTCTAAAATGTACAGTTTTGTCACACAACACAATGCCCAAAGATGTCTCACGTGTTGAGGGAGCATGTAATTGCCATGCATACTTCAGGAATGTCCACTAAAGCCACCTCCAACATCGTTTTAGGGAATTTGGCTGTACGTCCAACCGGCCTCACAACCGTAGACCACGTGTAACCACGCCAACCCATGACCTCCACATCTGGCTTCTTCACCTGCGGGATCGTCTGACACCATTCACCCGAACAGCTGATGAAACCGTGGGCTTGCACAGCGAAATAATTTCTTCACAAACTGTCAGAAACCGTGTCAGGGAAGCTCATCTGTGTGCTCGGCGTCCTCAACAGGATCTTGACTGCAGTTCGGCGTGGTAACTGACGCCAGTGGGCAAATACTCACTTTCGATGGCCAACGACACGCTGGAGAAGTGTGCTCTCCCGCCTATATCCATCAACTTTGAATTGCCATCGAAGAGGAGTGGAACAACATCCCACAGCCCGCAATCAACAGCCTGATCAACTTTATGAGAAGGTGATGCATGAGGCAGAAGGTGGTCACACCAGATACTGAATGCTTTTCTTTAAGTTATGTGACCAACAGATGCATATCTGTGTAACGGTTTTCTTGGTGAGAAGGAGAGTCGGACCAAAATGCAGCGTGTAGATTGCGATCCATGTTTAATGAACAACGTAAACACGAATTAACACAAACACTACAAAACAAAAGAACGTAATGAACGAAAACCGAAACAGCCTATACTTGTGTAAACAAACACAGAATAAGGACATCAAGACACTAAGGACAATCACCCACGACAAACTCAAAGAATATGGCTGCCTAAATATGGTTACCAATCAGAGACAACGATAAACACCTGCGTCTGATTGAGAACCACTCCAGACAGCCATAGACTTTGCTAGATCACCCCACTAGCTACAATCCCAATACATACACACCAAAACCCCAAGACAAAACCCACCACAATACAAAAACCCCATGCCACACCCTGGCCTGGCCCAATACATGAAGATAAACACAAAATACTTAGACCAGGGTGTGATAATCTGTATTCCCAGTCATGTGAAATCCATAGATTAGGGTCTAATGAATTTATTTCAATTGACTGATTTATTTACATGAACTTTATATGAAATTGTTGCATGTTCCCTTCATATTTTTCTTCAGCGTAGGTTTCTAAGGGGGTGAGAATGGAGAAGAGAGAAGAGAGGAATAGTGTAATATGATACTGCCCTACGGTCAGCACTGAAACACAGACAGTACAACACTCTCCTGTGTTAGAGATATGATACTGCCCTATGGAAACACAGACAGTACAGCACTCTCCTGCGTTAGAGATATGATACTGCCCCACGGTCAGCACTGAAACACAGACAGTACAGCACTCTCCTGTGTTAGAGATATGATACTGCCCTACGGTCAACACTGAAACACAGACAGTACAGCACTCTCCAGTGTTAGAGATATGATACTGCCCTACGGTCAGCACTGAAACACAGACAGTACAGCACTCTCCTGTGTTAGAGATATGATACTGCCCTACGGTCAACACTGAAACACAGACAGTACAGCACTCTCCTGCGTTAGAGATATGATACTGCCCCACGGTCAGCACTGAAACACAGACAGTACAGCACTCTCCTGTGTTAGAGATATGATACTGCCCCACGGTCAACACTGAAACACAGACAGTACAGCACTCTCCTGTGTTAGAGATATGATACTGCCCTACGGTCAACACTGAAACACAGACAGTACAGCACTCTCCTGTGTTAGAGATATGATACTGCCCTACGGTCAGCACTGAAACACAGACAGTACAGCACTCTCCTGCGTTAGAGATATGATACTGCCCCACGGAAACAAAGACAGTACAGCACTCTCCTGCGTTAGAGATATGATACTGCCCTACGGTCAACACTGAAACAAAGACAGTACAGCACTCTCCTGTGTTAGAGATATGATACTGCCCTACGGTCAACACTGAAACACAGACAGTACAGCACTCTCCTGTGTTAGAGATATGATACTGCCCTACGGTCAGCACTGAAACACAGACAGTACAGCACTCTCCTGCGTTAGAGATATGATACACTGAAACAAAGACAGTACAGCACTCTCCTGCGTTAGAGATATGATACTGCCCCACTGAAACACAGACAGTACAGCACTCTCCTGTGTTAGAGATATAATACTGACCTACGGTTAACACTGAAACACAGACAGTACAGCACTCTCCTGTGTTAGAGATATGATACTGCCCTACGGTCAACACTGAAACACAGACAGTACAGCACTCTCCTGTGTTAGAGATATGATACTGCCCCACGGTCAGCACTGAAACACAGACAGTACAGCACTCTCCTGTGTTAGAGATATGATACTGCCCTACGGTCAGCACTGAAACACAGACAGTACAGCACTCTCCTGCGTTAGAGATATGATACACTGAAACAAAGACAGTACAGCACTCTCCTGTGTTAGAGATATGATACTGACCTACGGTCAACACTGAAACACAGACAGTACAGCACTCTCCTGCGTTAGAGATATGATACACTGAAACAAAGACAGTACAGCACTCTCCTGTGTTAGAGATATGATACTGACCTACGGTCAACACTGAAACACAGACAGTACAGCACTCTCCTGCGTTAGAGATATGATACACTGAAACAAAGACAGTACAGCACTCTCCTGTGTTAGAGATATGATACTGCCCTACGGTTAACACTGAAACACAGACAGTACAGCACTCTCCTGCGTTAGAGATATGATACTGCCCTACGGTCAGCACTGAAACACAGACAGTACAGCACTCTCCTGTGTTAGAGATATGATACTGCCCTACGGTTAACACTGAAACACAGACAGTACAGCACTCTCCTGCGTTAGAGATATGATACTGCCCCACGGAAACAAAGACAGTACAGCACTCTCCTGCGTTAGAGATATGATACTGCCCTACGGTCAACACTGAAACAAAGACAGTACAGCACTCTCCTGTGTTAGAGATATGATACTGCCCTACGGTCAACACTGAAACACAGACAGTACAGCACTCTCCTGTGTTAGAGATATGATACTGCCCTACGGTCAGCACTGAAACACAGACAGTACAGCACTCTCCTGTGTTAGAGATATGATACTGCCCTACGGTCAGCACTGAAACACAGACAGTACAGCACTCTCCTGCGTTAGAGATATAATACTGACCTACGGTCAACACTGAAACACAGACAGTACAGCACTCTCCTGTGTTAGAGATATGATACTGCCCCACTGAAACACAGACAGTACAGCACTCTCCTGTGTTAGAGATATAATACTGACCTACGGTTAACACTGAAACACAGACAGTACAGCACTCTCCTGTGTTAGAGATATGATACTGACCTACGGTTAACACTGAAACACAGACAGTACAGCACTCTCCTGCGTTAGAGATATGATACTGCCCTACGGTCAACACTGAAACAAAGACAGTACAGCACTCTCCTGTGTTAGAGATATGATACTGCCCTACGGTCAACACTGAAACACAGACAGTACAGCACTCTCCTGTGTTAGAGATATGATACTGCCCTACGGTCAGCACTGAAACACAGACAGTACAGCACTCTCCTGCGTTAGAGATATGATACACTGAAACAAAGACAGTACAGCACTCTCCTGCGTTAGAGATATAATACTGACCTACGGTCAACACTGAAACACAGACAGTACAGCACTCTCCTGTGTTAGAGATATGATACTGCCCCACTGAAACACAGACAGTACAGCACTCTCCTGTGTTAGAGATATGATACTGCCCTACGGTCAGCACTGAAACACAGACAGTACAGCACTCTCCTGTGTTAGAGATATGATACTGCCCTACGGTTAACACTGAAACACAGACAGTACAGCACTCTCCTGTGTTAGAGATATGATACTGCCCTACGGTCAGCACTGAAACACAGACAGTACAGCACTCTCCTGCGTTAGAGATATGATACACTGAAACAAAGACAGTACAGCACTCTCCTGCGTTAGAGATATAATACTGACCTACGGTCAGCACTGAAACACAGACAGTACAGCACTCTCCTGTGTTAGAGATATGATACACTGAAAGAAAGACAGTACAGCACTCTCCTGCGTTAGAGATATGATACACTGAAACACAGACAGTACAGCACTCTCCTGCGTTAGAGATATAATACTGACCTACGGTCAACACTGAAACACAGACAGTACAGCACTCTCCTGTGTTAGAGATATGATACTGCCCCACTGAAACACAGACAGTACAGCACTCTCCTGTGTTAGAGATATAATACTGACCTACGGTTAACACTTAAACACAGACAGTACAGCACTCTCCTGTGTTAGAGATATAATACTGACCTACGGTCAACACTGAAACACAGACAGTACAGCACTCTCCTGTGTTAGAGATATGATACTGCCCCACGGTCAGCACTGAAACACAGACAGTACAGCACTCTCCTGTGTTAGAGATATAATACTGACCTACGGTCAACACTGAAACACAGACAGTACAGCACTCTCCTGTGTTAGAGATATGATACTGCCCTATGGTCAGCACTGAAACACAGACAGTACAGCACTCTCCTGCATTATGATGCTGGACTAGTAAAACCCCTTCTCTGGATTTTATACCAACCTGTATCATCTGACCTCTCTCATCTACTGTACTACTGCACCAGTGTTGTTGTGATAGAATGGCAGAGTGGGGTGAACATGTTTCATCTAGAATCTAAACGATGCCAGTGAGTTCTGACCACCCACGCTCACCATGTCCAAAGAGAGCAACACAACACGATACTGTGATTATCAAACAAAATCAAATCGTATTTGTCACATGCGCCGAATACAACAACCTTCCAGTGAAATACTTACTTACAAGCCCTTAACCAACAATGCAGTTTTAAGAAAAAATAAGTGTTAAGTGAAAAATACAAGTAACAAATAATTAAAGAGCAGCAGTAAAATTACAATAGCGAGGCTATATACAGGGGGTACCGGTACAGTGTCAATGTGCAGGGGCACTGGTATGTCAAGGTAATGGAGGTAATATGTACATGTAGGTAGAGTAAAGTAACTATGCATAGATAATAAACAGACAGTAGCAGCAGCGTAAAAGAGGGGGGGGGGGGGCAATGCAAATAGTCTGGGTAGCCATTTGATTAGCTGTTCAGGAGTCTTATGGCTTGGAGGTAGAAGCTGTTAAGAAGCCTTTTGGACCTAGACTTGGAGCTCTGGTACCGCTTGCCGTGCGTTAGCAGAGAGAACAGTCTATGACTAGGGTGGCTGGAGTCTTTGGCAATTTTTAGGGCCTTCCTCTGATTCTCACATAGGTGTTCCTTTTGTCCAGGTGGGAAAGGGCAGTGTGGAGTGCAATAGAGATTGCTTCATTTGTGGATCTGTTGGGGCGGAATGCAAATTGGGTTTAGGGTTTCTGGGATAATGGTGAGTGAGTGCCACGGGTCCGTAGGCAGGTTACCTTAGTGTTCTTGGGCACAGGCACTATGATGGTCTCCTTGAAACATGTTGGTCAGCGTATGCTCTGAGTTCATGTCCTGGTAATCCATCTGCTTCCCTGCCTGCTGCCCTGCCTGCTACCCTGCCTGCTACCCTGCCTGCTACCCTGCCTGCTACCCTGTATTCTACCCTGCCTTCTACCCTACCTCCTACCTTGCCTGCTACCCTTCCTTCTACCCCGCCTGCTGCCCTGCTTTCTACCCTGCCTGCTGCCCTGCCTTCCACCATACCTGCTGCCCTGCCTGCTACCCTGACTGCTACCCTGCCCGCTACCCTGCTGCCCTGCCTGCTGCCCTTTATTTTACCCTCCCTGCTACCCTGCTTGCTACCCTGCCTGCTGCCCTGCCTACTGCCCTGCCTGCTGCCCTGCCTGCTGCCCTGCCTGCTACCCTGCCTGCTGCCCTGCCTGCTACCCTGCCACCCTGCCTACTACCCTGCCTTCTGCCCTACCTGCTACCCTGCTTTCTACCCTGCCTGCTGCCCTGCCTTCTACCCTTTCTTATACCCTGCCTTCTATCCTGCCTGCTCTGCCTACTGCCCTGCCCTCTACCCTGCCTGCTACCCTGTCTGCTACCCTGCCTACTGCCCTGCCTGCTGCCCTGCCTGCTACCCTGCCTGCTAACCTGCCTACTACCCTCCTACTGCCCTGCCTGCTACCCTGCTTTATACCCTACCTGCTGCCCTGCCTGCTATCCTGCCCGCTACTCTTTCTGCTACCCTGCCTGCTATCCTGCTCACTACCCTGCATTCTATCCCGCTTTCTACCCTACCTGCTGCCCTGCCCGCTACTGCTACCCTGAATAATAATAATAATATCTCTTCTTGATCCATCTTATATCTCTTCTTGATCTACTATCTCTTCTTGATCTTCTATCTCTTCCTGATATATCTTCTGTCTCTTCTCCGATGCCTCTCAAAGTGGCAGGGGGCCGAGCAGAGAGCAGCACCCTGATGCTGTAGGAATGTGCACACGTCTTCCATTCAGAGTGGCGCTTTGATGTGAACTGGTTAAAGACCCTCAGCCCCTCTCCTCCTCAGTTCCATACCCACAGCCTGTAATGCCTCATGGCTGTATGGGCCTGCTGCCGCCTACCTTCATGGCCCTTGGATAAATATTCTGCTAAAGTTTGGAATGAAGGACTTAAGATGTGTGTTCAGAGGAGTTTAGTTTATTAGGATCCCCATTAGCCACTGCATATACAGCAGCTCATCCACCTTGCCCTTTACTTTCCCTGGGGTCCACATGAAACATAGAAATACATAGAAATACATAGAAATACATAGAAAGTATAGAACAGTTATAGACAAGAACAACATAAGATATTACATTAAATTAAACATTAAAATACAGGAAAAGAGTTATACTGTATATAGGAAAGTCACCAAGAGACATCAAAAATACTATTTACACATTATTCATAAATACTGTACATATTTATATTCTTATATACAATTCAATTAGATATTTAGAAAGAGGAGAGGCGCTGCAATACAATATGTTTTTTTTTAAGCTAAACTTTCTTTTTGCCTGAGTAGAGGAGAAGAGGGTTTACCTAGTACTCAAGGCTAGCCTGGCGTCTCATTCACTGATGTACCATGGCTTCCAATTTGCTTTAAATTTCTGCGAGGATATAGAGAGTTTTTAACAATGTATTTTTACCTTCTGCTTTGATCATTGTTAATGTTGGTGTCCACTCACCTTAGTTATTCTACTGTAGATATGATTGACTGTATATAAGTTGTCACGACATTAATTTGTACAAGTTAATTAAAGATATCATTTTCCAACATTGCATTATGTCACAGAACTCGGCTATGAAAACAGTTGACTTGCAGAATGTTCTAAAGTAATGGGAGACCATGAAGCGTCTCGGTTTTTATCTCACATCCTCAGTGTTTACATCCTCCTAACCAGCCGGTGAACCTGCCGAGGACCAGGCACAGCTGTGAGACGGGCTGCCTTCCGGGTTATAAACTGTCTATGAACTTTTAAGGCTCTATTCGGTCTGTGAAGCTGAAGTGTTACAGATTCCGCCGTAGAACTGTCAAGGTCATTTCCCATTGAGCCGACATGTGCACCGTTTAGCGCGAACGCAACCTCCGCTGAAGTGGGAACATCGCCTTTAAATGTCAATCACTCTGTAGAGCAGAACCTCATCTCTTTCTCTCTGTTTGGCAGGATCCATCCACCCTGACATGTCTAACATGGTGTGTTGTCTCTGTGGTCTAACGTGGTGTGTTGTCTCTCTGATCTAATGTGGTGTTTTGTCTCTGTGGTCTAACATGGTGTGTTGACTCTGATCTAACATGGTGTGTTGTCTATGTGGTCTAACATGGTGTGTTGACTCTGATCTAACATGGTGTGTGTTGTCTCTGTGGTCTAACATGGTGTGTTGACTCTGATCTAACATGGTGTGTTGTCTCTCTGATCTAACGTGGTGTGTTGTCTCTCTGATCTAACATGGTGTGTTGTCTCTGATCTAATGTGGTGTGTTGTCTCTGTGGTCTAACATGGTGTGTTGTCTCTGTGGTCTAACATGGTGTGTTGTCTCTGATCTAACATGGTGTGTTGTCTCTGATCTAACGTGGTGTGTTGTCTCTGTGGTCTAACGTGGTGTGTTGTCTCTGTGGTCTAACGTGGTGTGTTGTCTCTGTGGTCTAACGTGGTGTGTTGTCTCTGTGGTCTAACGTGGTGTGTTGTCTCTGTGGTCTAACGTGGTGTGTTGTCTCTGTGGTCTAACGTGGTGTGTTGTCTCTGATCTAACATGGTGTGTTGTCTCTGATCTAACATGGTGTGTTGTCTCTGATCTAACATGGTGTGTTGTCTCTGATCTAACATGGTGTGTTGTCTCTGATCTAACATGGTGTGTTGTCTCTGATCTAACATGGTGTGTTGTCTCTGTGGTCTAATGTGGTGTGTTGTCTCTGATCTAACATGGTGTGTTGTCTCTGTGGTCTAACATGGTGTGTTGTCTCTGATCTAACATGGTGTGTTGTCTCTGTGGTCTAATGTGGTGTGTTGTCTCTGTGGTCTAACATGGTGTGTTGTCTCTGATCTAACATGGTGTGTTGTCTCTGTGGTCTAATGTGGTGTGTTGTCTCTGTGGTCTAACATGGTGTGTTGTCTCTGTGGTCTAACATGGTGTGTTGTCTCTGATCTAACATGGTGTGTTGTCTCTGTGGTTTAATGTGGTGTGTTGTCTCTGTGATCTAACATGGTGTGTTGTCTCTGATCTAACATGGTGTGTTGTCTCTGTGGTCTAATGTGGTGTGTTGTCTCTGTGGTCTAACATGGTGTGTTGTCTCTGTGGTCTAACATGGTGTGTTGTCTCTGATCTAACATGGTGTGTTGTCTCTGTGGTCTAACATGGTGTGTTGTCTCTGATCTAACGTGGTGTGTTGTCTCTGATCTAACGTGGTGTGTTGTCTCTGATCTAACGTGGTGTGTTGTCTCTGTGGTCTAACATGGTGTGTTGTCTCTGATCTAACATGGTGTGTTGTCTCTATGGTCTAACGTGGTGTGTTGTCTCTGATCTAACGTGGTGTGTTGTCTCTGATCTAACGTGGTGTGTTGTCTCTGATCTAACATGGTGTGTTGTCTCTGATCTAACGTGGTGTGTTGTCTCTGTGGTCTAACGTGGTGTGTTGTCTCTGATCTAACGTGGTGTGTTGTCTCTGATCTAACATGGTGTGTTGTCTCTGATCTAACATGGTGTGTTGTCTCTGTGGTCTAACGTGGTGTGTTGTCTCTGTGGTCTAACGTGGTGTGTTGTCTCTGATCTAACATGGTGTGTTGTCTCTGATCTAACATGGTGTGTTGTCTCTGATCTAACATGGTGTGTTGTCTCTGTGGTCTAATGTGGTGTGTTGTCTCTGTGGTCTAACATGGTGTGTTGTCTCTGATCTAACATGGTGTGTTGTCTCTGATCTAACGTGGTGTGTTGTCTCTGTGGTCTAACATGGTGTGTTGTCTCTGATCTAACGTGGTGTGTTGTCTCTGTGGTGTAATGTGGTGTGTTGTCTCTGATCTAACATGGTGTGTTGTCTCTGATCTAACATGGTGTGTTGTCTCTGTGGTCTAACATGGTGTGTTATCTCTGTGGTCTAATGTGGTGTGTTGTCTCTGATCTAACATGGTGTGTTGTCTCTGTGGTCTAACATGGTGTGTTGACTCTGATCTAACATGGTGTGTTGTCTCTGTGGTCTAACGTGGTGTGTTGTCTCTGATCTAACATGGTGTGTTGACTCTGATCTAACATGGTGTGTTGTCTCTGATCTAACATGGTGTGTTGTCTCTGATCTAACGTGGTGTGTTGTCTCTGATCTAACGTGGTGTGTTGTCTCTGTGGTCTAACGTGGTGTGTTGTCTCTGATCTAACGTGGTGTGTTGTCTCTGTGGTCTAACATGGTGTGTTGTCTCTGATCTAACATGGTGTGTTGTCTCTGATCTAACATGGTGTGTTGTCTCTGATCTAACGTGGTGTCTTGTCTCTGTGGTCTAACGTGGTGTGTTGTCTCTGTGGTCTAACGTGGTGTGTTGTCTCTGTGGTCTAATGTGGTGTGTTGTCTCTGTCCTCAGTACTCTTCGGTGTCATATAGTGATAGTGTCCTTTCTCATCTCTCTCCTCAGTACTCTTGGGGAAGCCTGGGCTCAGCTAAAGAAGAGTCTGGCTGACGAGGCCGAGGTTCACCTCAAGTTCTCCTCTAAGGTAGATTATATTATATTACACTTTACTCAAATGTAACACACTGGACTGTATTCTTTACTCAAATGTAACACACTGGACTGTATTCTTTACTCAAATGTAACACACTGGACTGTATTCTTTACTCAAATGTAACACACTGGACTGTATTCTTTACTCAAATGTAACACACTGGACTGTATTCTTTACTCAAATGTTACACACTGGACTGTATTCTTTACTCAAATGTAACACACTGGACTGTATTCTTTACTCAAATGTTACACACTGGACTGTATTCTTTACTCAAATGTAACACACTGGACTGTATTCTTTACTCAAATGTAACACACTGGACTGTATTCTTTACTCAAATGTAACACACTGGACTGTATTCTTTACTCAAATGTAACACACTGGACTGTATTCTTTACTCAAATGTAACACACTGGACTGTATTCTTTACTCAAATGTAACACACTGGACTGTATTCTTTACTCAAATGTAACACGCTGGACTGTATTCTTTACTCAAATGTAACACGCTGGACTGTATTCTTTACTCAAATGTAACACACTGGACTGTATTCTTTACTCAAATGTAACACGCTGGACTGTATTCTTTACTCAAATGTAACACACTGGACTGTATTCTTTACTCAAATGTTACACACTGGACTGTATTCTTTACTCAAATGTAACACGCTGGACTGTATTCTTTACTCAAATGTAACACGCTGGACTGTATTCTTTACTCAAATGTAACACACTGGACTGTATTCTTTACTCAAATGTAACACACTGGACTGTATTCTTTACTCAAATGTAACACACTGGACTGTATTCTTTACTCAAATGTAACACGCTGGACTGTATTCTTTACTCAAATGTAACACGCTGGACTGTATTCTTTACTCAAATGTAACACACTGGACTGTAAACTTTACTCAAATGTAACACACTGGACTGTATTCTTTACTCAAATGTAACACACTGGACTGTATTCTTTACTCAAATGTAACACACTGGACTGTATTCTTTACTCAAATGTAACACACTGGACTGTATTCTTTACTCAAATGTAACACACTGGACTGTATTCTTTACTCAAATGTAACACGCTGGACTGTATTCTTTACTCAAATGTAACACGCTGGACTGTATTCTTTACTCAAATGTAACACACTGGACTGTATTCTTTACTCAAATGTAACACACTGGACTGTATTCTTTACTCAAATGTAACACACTGGACTGTATTCTTTACTCAAATGTAACACACTGGACTGTATTCTTTACTCAAATGTAACACTCTGGACTGTATTCTTTACTCAAATGTAACACACTGGACTGTATTCTTTACTCAAATGTAACACACTGGACTGTATTCTTTACTCAAATGTAACACACTGGACTGTATTCTTTACTCAAATGTAACACACTGGACTGTATTCTTTACTCAAATGTAACACACTGGACTGTATTCTTTACTCAAATGTAACACACTGGACTGTATTCTTTACTCAAATGTAACACACTGGACTGTATTCTTTACTCAAATGTAACACACTGGACTGTATTCTTTACTCAAATGTAACACACTGGACTGTATTCTTTACTCAAATGTAACACACTGGACTGTATTCTTTACTCAAATGTAACACACTGGACTGTATTCTTTACTCAAATGTAACACGCTGGACTGTATTCTTTACTCAAATGTAACACACTGGACTGTATTCTTTACTCAAATGTAACACGCTGGACTGTATTCTTTACTCAAATGTAACACACTGGACTGTATTCTTTACTCAAATGTAACACACTGGACTGTATTCTTTACTCAAATGTAACACACTGGACTGTATTCTTTACTCAAATGTAACACACTGGACTGTATTCTTTACTCAAATGTAACACACTGGACTGTATTCTTTACTCAAATGTAACACACTGGACTGTATTCTTTACTCAAATGTTACACACTGGACTGTATTCTTTACTCAAATGTAACACACTGGACTGTATTCTTTACTCAAATGTAACACACTGGACTGTATTCTTTACTCAAATGTAACACACTGGACTGTATTCTTTACTCAAATGTAACACACTGGACTGTATTCTTTACTCAAATGTAACACACTGGACTGTATTCTTTACTCAAATGTAACACACTGGACTGTATTCTTTACTCAAATGTAACACACTGGACTGTATTCTTTACTCAAATGTAACACGCTGGACTGTATTCTTTACTCAAATGTAACACGCTGGACTGTATTCTTTACTCAAATGTAACACACTGGACTGTATTCTTTACTCAAATGTAACACACTGGACTGTATTCTTTACTCAAATGTAACACACTGGACTGTATTCTTTACTCAAATGTAACACACTGGACTGTATTCTTTACTCAAATGTAACACACTGGACTGTATTCTTTACTCAAATGTAACACACTGGACTGTATTCTTTACTCAAATGTAACACACTGGACTGTATTCTTTACTCAAATGTAACACACTGGACTGTATTCTTTACTCAAATGTAACACACTGGACTGTATTCTTTACTCAAATGTAACACACTGGACTGTATTCTTTACTCAAATGTAACACACTGGACTGTATTCTTTACTCAAATGTAACACACTGGACTGTATTCTTTACTCAAATGTAACACACTGGACTGTATTCTTTACTCAAATGTAACACACTGGACTGTATTCTTTACTCAAATGTAACACACTGGACTGTATTCTTTACTCAAATGTAACACGCTGGACTGTATTCTTTACTCAAATGTAACACGCTGGACTGTATTCTTTACTCAAATGTAACAAACTGGACTGTATTCTTTACTCAAATGTAACACGCTGGACTGTATTCTTTACTCAAATGTTACACACTGGACTGTATTCTTTACTCAAATGTAACACACTGGACTGTATTCTTTACTCAAATGTAACACGCTGGACTGTATTCTTTACTCAAAGGAAAACACTTTACACTTCAGAATGCAATTATATTCCATTTAATCTGTTGTGTACACTCTTAGGAAAAATACTTCCAAAAACGTTATTTGCAGAGGAATTAGGGTTCTACCAAGAACTGTTCTGATCAGTTTGTAAGGCAAAGGGTTCTACCTAGAACCTTTAACATTCTAAGAATCGTTTTACGAAGAAATTGTTCTTTGATGATTCTTTGGAAGGCAAGAATGATTCTTTGGAAGGCAGGAAGAGTTCTACATAGAACCACATATAAAATTTCCCAGCATGCTTTATTGCAGGGAGATTTTCAGAATTGTTTATTTTAGTCAGTGGTGTAAAGTACTTAAGTAAAAAATCCTTGAAAGTAGTACTTCTGTCGTTTTGGGGGGTATCTGTACTTAATTTTACTATTTATATTTTTGACTACTTTTACTTCACTACATTCCTAAAGACACTTTTGTACTTTTTCATCCAATGATCTTCCTGACACTCAAAAGTATTTGTTAAGTTTTGAATGGCTATCATTCCAGGAAAATGGTTCAATTCACACACGTATCAAACGAACATCTCTGGTCATCCCTACTGCCTCTGATCTGGCAGACTCACTAAACACACATGCTTTGATTGAAAAATGATGTCTGTGTTGGAGTGTGCCCCTGGTTATCCGTCAATAAAAAAACAAGAACATGTTGTTTAATATAGGGAATTAGAAATTATTTATACGTTTACTTTTATTTTCAATACTTAAGTATATTTTAGCAATTGCATTTACATTTGATACTTAAGTATATTTAAAACCAAATACTTTTTGACTTTTACTCAAGTAGTATTTTACTGGGTGACTTTCACTTTTACTTGAGTCATTTTCTATTAAGGTATCTCTACTTTTACTCAAGTATGACAATTGGGTACTTTTTCCACCAGTGCTTTTACTGTGAAACAGTACCTGTGTTTTTGCATGTACATTGATTGGCTGATACATTTGATGCTAAACAAAGATAAATAACATTCAGTTTTCTTAATAAACTAAAATATCCAATCTGTTAGTAATTGGATGTATTACACTCGTTACTGAGATGTTTGTTCCAGTTTAGGTGTTTGTTCCAGTTTAGATGTTTGTTCCAGTTTAGATGTTTGTTCCAGTTTAGATGTTTGTTCCAGTTTAGGTGTTTGTTCCAGTTTAGATGTTTGTTCCAGTTTAGGTGTTTGTTCCAGTTTAGATGTTTGTTCCAGTTTAGGTGTTTGTTCCAGTTTAGATGTTTGTTCCAGTTTAGATGTTTGTTCCAGTTTAGATGTTTGTTCCAGTTTAGATGTTTGTTCCAGTTTAGATGTTTGAAGTTGTCTCAGTATTCAGTCTTCCCTGCCCTGGCAGTCATTCTGAATGCATGTTGCAGCTGATCAACAATTCCACTTGTTGGATATCCTAACTCCGTCTGGCTTCCAATAGGAATTACACATCACCTTGCAAACCAGCATAATGTGATTTGCAGGCCTGACGTGGCCTGTAAACCAGTAGTAATGGGGGAAACTAAGCTTCCTGAAGCATTGAGGCTTTCCAATCAATTGTCTTGAAAATAGATTAATTACTCCGAGCTTCTTTATTCTTTCACAATATACATTAGTGACATCTGCTGGTCAGTAATAGATAGCAATGTGTAATTATCAGATATACTAAAGATTTTTTTCTACTACTGATTTAGGGAAAGGGAAAGGGGGATACCTAGTCAGTTGTCCAACTGAATGTATTCAACTGAAATGTATCTTCCTAATCAAATCTTCATGGCGCAGCGCTAAGTCGTTGGCTTTAGCTCCGTACAATCAGTTGGAATATCACATTCACATCTTACATCATGTTTTCCCTTTTGCCTTCAAGTTAACTATTTTGGCATTATTTAGGATGCTTAAGACAGACATTTATACTATACTAAAAAATAAATATTATTTGAACAACAGTGCAGATAGTGTGAACTCACATAAAATTATTTTCAAAATAGTGCACCTTCAACAGGATTCAAATAGGTCCACAGACGATGCAATCTCAACCACACTGCACACTGCCCTAACCCATCTGGACAAGAGGAATACCTATGTGAGAATGCTGTTCATCGACTACAGCTCGGCATTCAACACCATAGTACCCTCCAAGCTCGTCATCAAGCTTGAGACCCTGGGTCTCGACCCCGCCCTGTGCAACTGGGAACTGGACTTCCTGACGGGCCGCCCCCAGGTGGTGAGGGTAGGCAACTACAGATGCACAATCGAGAGCATCCTGGCGGGCTGTATCACCGCCTGGTACGGCAACTGCTCCGCCCACAACCGTAAGGCTCTCCAGAGGGTAGTGAGGTCTGCACAACGCATCACCGGGGGCAAACTACCTGCCCTCCAGGACACCTACACCACCCGATGTTACAGGAAGGCCATAAAGATCATCAAGGACATCAACCACCCGAGCCACTGCCTGTTCACCCCGCTATCATCCAGAAGGCGAGGTCAGTACAGGTGCATCAAAGCTGGGACCGAGAGACTGAAAAACAGCCTCTATCTCAAGGCCATCAGACTGTTAAACAGCCACCACTAACATTGAGTGGCTGCTGCCAACACACTGACACTGACACTGACTCAACTCCAGCCACTTTAATAATGGGAATTGATGGGAAATGATGTAAATATATCACTAGCCACTTTAAACAATGCTACCTTATATAATGTTACTTACCCTACATTATTCATCTCATATGCATACGTATATACTGTACTCTATATCATCGACTGCATCCTTATGTAATACATGTATCACTAGCCACTTTAACTATGCCACTTTGTTTACATACTCACCTCATGTATATACTGTACTCGATACCATCTACTGTATCTTGCCTATGGTGCCCTGTACCATCACTCATTCATATATCTTTATGTACATATTCTTTATCCCCTTACACTGTGTATAAGACAGTAGTTTTGGGATTGTTAGTTAGATTAGTTGTTGGTTATTACTGCATTGTCGGAACTAGAAGCACAAGCATTTCGCTACACTCGCATTAACATCTGCTAACCATGTGTATGTGACAAATAAAAATTTGATTTGATTTTGATTTGAACCTAACCATGTTGGAACCATGTTCCAAAGTTTCCTACTCTACCTGCTAAGCTACCGGTCAGGTGTAATTACAAAACCCTAACTAAATCTATCTACGGTATCCATTAGAGGTTGGTGTTTTGAAAGCAGCTTCATCGAAGAAAGCACCGTAACCACAGCGAACTCATTGGGATCTGGGCATTTTGCAACAGACGGTTTGAAAAAGCACGTGATCAAACGATGCTTCGGATGTCTTTGATGACGTGCTTCTGATGAAGTGATACACGCATCGGCACACTGCTTCGAAGTTAGCTGCTTGGCGATTTCGGCGCATACCTTGGAGCGCCAGTATCACACGTAACATCACTATAAACCAGGAGTTTCTTAACACCATTGTGTTAGGGCTTAACTAGGCCCTCAAAGAAAAACCTTATGATCAGTGGTGATTTTAGCATGTACATCTTGGTGGGGCAAAAAAATGTTAGATACATACACTACACAACAATAAACAATACATGAATTGCACTATAATGGTGATAAGTGGTGCCCACAAACTGTTAGGGCCGACATAAAGCTGTCCCAACAGCAGAGCTTTCTTTTCAGCACCATGGAGTGAATCCTTACCACCACTACACCTGGTTATCAGCAGAGCCTTGTCTGGCAGCGAAATAATTCATTCAGCCTCATTTACTGCATTTAAAAAAAAAAAAACATAGCTGATATGGCTGACTATTTCTCTCTGGCATATTATATAATTTATGCAGCAGCATATAAGACATTTTTGGACTCACTTTGTTGTGCGCTCCTTCTTTGGCAAATTTTGTCATCAAAGAAAGAGAGATTTAGAACTCTGAGTTTGATGACCGTTCAAAACACATTTTCCCAGTCTGAAAGCATTTATTCCCGACTTCCCAGTTCCAATGCTTGTGGTTAGCAACTGTCACCAATTCCTACCAAACAACTCATTGTTGTATTTGTGATTTCCACCTTAAAAAATTGAAAAAAATTGAAAAATGTATTTATTGAATATTCGAATCATACAGTATACTAGCAGTGAAGCCACTCAACAACTACATCATACCAGTAATCCAACAGATTCCCATTCAGAGCAACACACAGAAGCATCCATGCTCAATGCCCTGCTCAAGGGCATGTTGACCGAGGGCACAAAACGTGAAACCAAACCCTCCAAGCCCCCCCCCCCCCCCACAGTTCCCCAATAGCTGTCACTCAATCATTCGAGACCCCTCCCACAGCCCCCCAGGAAGAAAAATAAAAAATACAATTAATTCCATTCCCCCAAGAGCCCCCCCAGTGAACCAACAACCAAGAGAAGTAACTAAAGAGGAAACAGGAAAAGACCGAAGAAAACAGCAAACAACAATGCAAATGTAAAAATACATTTAAAACAAAGGACATCAAGGACAACACTAAAGTCATAGCAGCAATGCCAACTGTATATGTTTGTGTGCATGTCTGGCACTATTGCATGTATGTGTGTGTTCTTGTATGTGTTTATTTTAATGAGAGTGTGTGTATATGCATGTGTACCAACACCTGCACTGCATCAGCCTCAGGCAAACCGGCTTCAGTTGTAAAAACACTGCCACTTAGTGTCATTAAAATGTACTTTTCATTATGTTTTATTTTGACTTTTAAAAAATAATAATTATTAAAAACGTGTATCTTTGACTATCATTCTCTCTCTCTCACACAGCAACTCCACTCCCACTTTTCTCCAATTCCACATACCAACCCTCAGCCCATCCCATCCCAACCCTCAGCTTCCCTCAATCCATCCCAACCCAACCCTCAGCTTCCCTCAGCCCATCCCAACCCAACCCTCAGTTTCCCTCAGCCCATCCCATCACCCAGCTGGCCACCCACTTTGGGTTTCTACGCAACACATCTCTTTCAACTATGCTGTGCTGTTTAACGCACAATTTCAATCTATCTACTCAAATAGAATCCACAGATTGCGAGTTGAAGATAGGTCGTTTTACTAAGACTATTAGTATATTAGTTATTGACTGACCTGGTCTCTCCAGAACTCCTAACAGTACTATTTCTAGGGTCAATTTTAGATTAATACTATGCATTTTCAGCCATTCCTGAACCTGAGACCAGAAACCAAAATAAATGGTCTATTGATTCTGTACCCTCACAACTTAATCTGCAGAGCTTCGATGATTTTATGCCCCAAATATTGGAACTGCCGTCTAATATTTAGGCTGGGTTTCTGTACAGCACTATGTGACATCAGCTGATGTATGAAGGGCTTTATAAATACATTTGATTGAAATTTGATAATATCTAGGTGAGATGAAATAATTTGAACACATTCTTCATGGACCTCTATCCCTTCCTTAGACCTTTTTTTTAAACCTAAAATACCTAGTGTCCTCTTCAATCCAGTTCAATCAGGCTTCTGGAGTAATTTAGCAATATTTCCTCTTGTAACTGCAAGAATGTACTTTCATTAATTTCATACTGTCTTAATTAATTGATCTGCCCATATCATTCATATAGACTGTTTTTCACTCTCCCCGTTAATAATCTCCTGGTCCTCAGCCCGACACTCTTCAGTAGAATCAAAGCAGCTCACTAATCAAACTCTACATTGACCTGCTTTTATATTTTAGAGAGGAGACAACTTTGTTACTAGAAACCATTGACATCTCTTGTATACACATCTAATGGGATACAAAATTTACACAGCAAATTCTACAGTATTGAATCAACATGGAGTGTTACATTTAACACTGTTCCAGTGTCTATATGTGTCCACACTTTTCAGTGTTAAATTCATCCTTTGCTTAGTTCTGATGTGTTTAAACTTTCTCAGTGTCAGAAAATGATACCTGTAGTTTTACGGTAAAACTCCCTTTGGGGTTGTTGTTTTAAAACAAAGCCTAATTTGCATATTTCCCAGTGTGCCTAACTCTATATGACAATATATTACATATATCATAAGGCCTTATTTTGAGGGTCTAGTTTTACCTTAACAAAGTGGCCAGAATGTAACGGCTTTCGTCATCGGATGAGGAAGAGTAGTCGGACCAAAGCGCAGCGTGGTAAGTGTTCACGTTTGTTTATTGAACTGAACACTAATACAAAGTAACAAAATAATAAATGAAACCGAAACAGTCCCGTAAAGTGCAAACACTAAACAGAAAATAACTACCCACAAAACCCATGTGGGAAAAAGCTACCTAAGTATGGTTCCCAATCAGAGACAACGAAAGACAGCTGTCCCTGATTGAGAACCATACCTGACCAAAAACAAAGAAATACAAAAACATAGAAAAAAGAACATAGAATACCCACCCAAATCACACCCTGACCAAACCAAAATAGAGACATAAAAAGCTCTCTACGGTCAGGGCGTGACACTGAAGCTCCTGGTTGAACTCAACTTGATGAAGGCCAGAGGACTGAAATTGAATGAATTTAACAACCATGTCTTTGTCACTAACACTAACCTAACCTCCTCCAGGATCACAGTGACAGTATTGGTTTGAATCAAGACAACAAAATCACTTTAAGTAACTGTACTCAGTTGATTAGGTACACCACCCACTCCTACAGACAGTGAGTCACGTGGCTTGCTATATAAAGCAGGCAGACAGGCATCGAGGCATTCAGTTACTGTTACACTGAATGTTAGAGTGGGGAAAACGAGTGACCTAAGCAACTTTGAGCGTGGTATGATCGTCAGTGCCAGACCCACCGGTTCCAGTACCTCAGAAATGGCCAGTCCCCTGGGCTTTTAGCGCACAACAGTGTCTAGGATTTAACGAGAATGGTGCGACAAACAAAAAACATCCAGTCAGCGGCGTCCTGTGAGCGAAAAACAGCTCGTTGATGAGAGGTGGAAGGAGAATGGCAAGAATCATGTAAGCTAAGAGGTGGGCCACAAATAGGCAAATAACGGCGCAGTACAACAGTGGTGTGCAGAACGGCATCTCGTAACGCACAACTCGTCGGTCCTTGTCACGGATGGGCTATTACAGCAGACGACCGGGTTCCACTCCTATCAGCTTAAAACAAGAAGAGGCTCCAGTGGGCATCACGATCACCAACACTGGACAACTGAGGAGTGGATGGAGTCCATGGCCCTTTCCTGCCTGGTGTCAACGGTATAGGCTGGTGGCAGAGGTATAATGGTGTGGGGAATGTTTTCCTGGCACAGGTTAGGTCCCTATTGACACCAATTGAGCAATGTTTCAATGCCCCGAGGAATTCAGGCTGTTCTGAAGGCAAAGGAGGGTCCGACCCGGGTACTAGATGGGTGTACCTAATAAACTGACCACTGAGTGTATCTTAAGTGTAGTAGTAATGACAGTTTTGAGTAATGACAACACATTGGGTTTTACATTGTAGGGAACACTGACCCATTTGCTGTGTGAGGATATGAGATACAGGCATAAAAAAACAAGACAAAAATAAAACAACTGTCATCACAATATATCATTATTTATTATCTATTTATAGGAAAGGCCAGCTGTTTTTGCTAACCATGTGACTTGACCAAGAAAGAACTTCACGCATAGGCCTTCTAAACAGGTCTGCCTTTAAACTTCTGTTATGTAACTCTTTCAGCTCCAGAGCGAGGTGGAGAAGCCTCTGTTGACGTTCAGAGAGAACTTTAAGAAGGACATGAAGAGGTTCAATCATCACATCGCAGAACTACGGAAACAGCTGGTTGGACGACACTCAGCCGTGGAGAAGGTACGAATCCTGATGCAGTGAGACGCAACAAACACACACAGGCACACACAGGCACACACAGGCACACACAGGCACACACAGGCACACACAGGCACACACAGACACACACAGGCACACACAGGCACACACAGGCACACACAGGCACACACAGGCACACACAGGCACACACAGGCACACACACAAATAGAGAGACATGCACACAGAGGCACAAACACACACTCATAAAGCATACAGAACTCAACTTAATATTAACTGTCCTTGCACTTGGCAGCTGTAGAATTTCAGGAATCTTCTCAGACATGATTCAAATTCCACAACTCCCCCCTAAGTCTAGGACGGTTTCCTGTCAACACACACCCACACACTACCACTTCCTTGTTCTATAAATAACGATTGGACTGATCGCTTCAGCATATCACCTCCACCTCACCCTAGACCTACTTCAGTTTGCATACTGCCCGAACCGGTCCACAGTCGATGCAGTCGCCATCACACTGCACACTGCCCTACCCCATCTGGACAAGAGGAATAACCATGTAAGAATGCTGTTCATCAACTACAGCTCAGCATTCAACACCATAGTGCCCTCCAAAGCTCATTATCAAGCTGGAGGCCCTGGGTCTCAACCCCGCCCTGTGCAATTGGGTCCTGGACTTTCTGAAGGGCCGCCTCGAGGTGGTGAAGGTAGGAAACAATCTCCACTTCGCTGACTCTTAACACTGGGGCCCCACAAGGGTGCATGCTCAGTCCCCTCCTGTACTCCCATGACTGCGTGGCCATGCACGCCTCCAACTCAATCATCAAGTTTGCAGATGACACAACATTAGTGGGCTTGATTACCAACCACGACGAGACAGCCGGAGTGTGGTGTCAGGAAAACAACCTCTCACTCAATGTAAAAAAAAAAGGAGATGATCGTGGACTTCAGGAAACAGCAGAGGGAACAACCCCCTATCCACATCTACAGGACAGTAGTGGAGAAGGTGGAAATGTTTAAGTTTCTCGGCGTACACATCACAGACAAACTGAAATGGTCCACCCACACCGACAGTGTGGCTTGTCATCTAAAACCCTGACAAACTTTTACAGATGCACAATTGAGAGCATCCTGTCAGGCTACATCACCGCCTGGTACGGCAACTGCACCGCCCTCAACAGCAAGGCTCTCCAGAGGGAGGTGCGGTCTGCACAACGCATCACCGGGGTCAAACTACCTGCCCTCCAGGACACCTACAGCACCTGATGTCACAGAAAGGCCAAAAAGATCATCAAGGACAACAACCAACCGAGCCACTGCCTGTTCACCCCGCTATCATCCAGAAGGCGAGCTCAGTACAGGTCCATCAAAGCTGGGACCGAGAGACTGAAAAACAGCTTCTATCTCAAGGCCATCAGACTGCTAAACAGCAATCACTAACTCGCAGAGGCTGCTCACTACATAGAGACTCAAATCACTGGCCAATTTAATAAATGGATCACTAGTCATTTTAAACAATGCCACTTTAATAATGTTTACATATCGTACATTACTGTCAGCGATTGGGTGCAGAGATGTAGCGGAGTCAGGCGCAGGACACAGGTTTTGAGCAACACAACGGAGTTTACTCAAAAAATCAAGCAAAAATTCAAAATAGGAACATACAAACACACTAGCACAATCAACAACCACTAAAGACACCAACACTCACAGACAGAACAGAAATGTATGTCAGAGGGTTAAATAAGGAACATGATATGGGAATTGAAACCAGGTGTGTGTAATACAGACAAAACAAAACGAAACTGAAACATGGATCGGTGGTGACTAGAAAGCCGGTGACGTCGACAGCCGAACACCACCCGAACAAGGGGAAGGGCCGACTTCAGCGGAAGTCGTGACAATTACTCGTCTCATTTGTATATACTGTATACTGACACCAGCCTCGGGGACGACCCAGAGGTCGGGACGCAGGGCGATCCGGGTGGTGACGGTGAAACTCTGTAGCAATGAAGGATCTAGGATGTCCTCCACCGGTACCCAGCATCTCTCCTCCGGGCCGTACCCCTCCCACTCCACGAGGTACTGAAGGCCCCTCACCCGACGCCTTGAGTCCATGATGGCTCGTACGGTATACGCCGGGACCCCCTCGATGTCCAGAGGGGGCGGAGGAACCTCCCGCACCTCAGACTGCTGGAGCGGACCAGCCACCACCGGCCTGAGGAGAGACACATGGAACGAGGGGTTAATGTGATAATCAGGGGGGAGTTGTAACCTATAACAAACCTCGTTCAGTCTCCTCAGGACTTTAAATGGCCCCACAAACCGCGGACCCAGCTTCCGGCAGGGCAGGTGAAGGGGCAGGTTTCGGGTCGAGAACCAGACCCGATCCCCCAGTGCATACACCAGGGCCTCACTGCGGTGGCAGTCGGCACTCGCCTTTTGCCTCCTGACGGCCTGTTGTAGCCGCACATGAGCAGCGTTCCATGTCTCCTCTGAGTGCCGAAACCATTCATCCACCGCAGGAGCCTCGTTCTGGCTCTGATGCCATGGTGCCAGGATCGGCTGATAACCCAGCATACACTGAAATGGTGATAGGTTGGTAGAGGAGTGGCGGAGGGAGTTTTGGGCCATCTCCGCCCAGTGGATGTAAACCGCCCACTCCCCCGGCTGGTCCTGGCAATAGGACCGCAGAAACCTACCCACATCCTGGTTGACATCCTGGTTGACATCCTGGTTGACTCTCGGGGTGAAAACCTGAGGTAAGGCTGACCGAGACCCCCAGGCGTTCCATAAATGCCCTCCAGACTCTAGACGTGAATTGGGGACCCCGATCAGAAACTATATCCTCAGGCACCCCGTAGTGCCGAAATACGTGGGTGAACAGGGCCTCCGCAGTCTGTAGAGCCGTAGGAAGACCGGGCAAAGGAAGGAGACGGCAGGACCGATCCACAACGACCGCGACGGGGGAAGATCCGTCACGAAATCCACCGATAGGTGTGACCACGGTCGTTGTGGAACGGGAAGGAGTTGTAATTTTCCTCTGGGCAGGTGTCTAGGTGCCTTGCACTGTGCGCATACCGAACAGGAGAAAACATAAACCCTCACGTCCTTAGCTAAAGTGGGCCACCAGTACTTCCCAGTAAGGCAGGATGACCAGAGGGAGGGTGACGTGTGAGCCCAACAGATCAAACGATCGCGGACATCAAACGGAATGTACAGACGCACAGCTGGACACTCAGAGGGAGTGGGCTCTGTCAGAGGGTTAAATAAGGAACATGATTTGGGAATTGAAACCAGGTGTGTGTAATACAGACAAAACAAAACGAAACTGAAACATGGATCGGTGGTGACTAGAAAGCCGGTGACGTCGACCGCCGAACACCACCCGAACAAGGAGAAGGGCCGACTTCGGCGGAAGTCGTGACAATTACTCATCTCATTTGTATATACTGTATCTTATACCATCGTTTGCAACTTGCCTTTACCTCTCGGCCATCGCTCATCCATATATTTATATGTACATATTCTTATTCCATCCCTTTTAGATTTGTGTGTATTAGATAGTTGTTGGGAATTGTTAGATTACTTGTTAGATATTACTGCACTGTCGGAACTAGAAGCGCAAGCATTTCGCTACACTCCCATTAACATCTGCTAACCATGTGTATGTGACCAATTAAAATGTGATTTGATTTGAAGATCTGCATGTATCTCTGTAGGCCCGTAAGGCTCTAGCGGACAGACAGAAGGACTTGGACGTGAAGACCCAGCAGCTGGAGATCAAACTAAGCAACAAGATGGAGGAAGACATCAAGAAGGCTCAGCGGAAATCCACACAAGCAGGTCAGAGCCAGGTCAAAGGTCAAACCAAAGGTTATCAAAGGTCACTGTGGGTTTAGCCAGTGGGGTCAAAGACTCACATGTTTGTCATAACTGATATTGGTGTCACTTGTTTCGTCCCCAACTGGGAGTCTTGAGGGTTTTAATCTGTGCAGATTAGAGGTTATTCTAGCACAAATCTGACCAAGCGAGTCTAGGGTATATCTAGCTAACTTTTTTAAAAAGACGTTGTTTATGACATGATAAACAGACACTCTAAACCAACGATTCTCAAATGGTGGGTCGCGGGAGGCGTTGCTGTCTGTGTATGACTAAATAAAGTATATTAAAAAAAATAATAATAATTTAATCTTAAAAAATATATATATTTGACCTTTATTTAACCAGGTAGGCCAGTTGAGAACAAGTTCTCATTTGCATCTGCGACCTGGCCAAGATAAAGCACAGCAGTTCGACACATACACCAACACAGAGTTACACATGTAATAAAACAAACATACAGTCAATAACACAGTAGAAAAAGGTTATATACAGTCAGTGCAAATGAGGTAGGATAAGGGAGGTAAGGCAATAAATAAACCACGTGGCAAAGTAATTACAATATAGCAATCAAACACTGGAATGGTAGATGTGCAGAATATATATATATATACACACAGTGGGAAGAACAAGTATTTGATACACTGCCGATTTTGCAGGTTTTCCTACTTACAAAGCATGTAGAGGTCTGTAATTGTTATCATAGGTAACTGTGAGAGACGGAATCTAAAACAAAAATCCAGAAAATCACATTGTATGATTTTTAAGTAATTAATTTGCATTTTATTGCATTAAAAGGTTTAAGACCCGCTGCTGCTACTACTACTACTACTACTACTACTTTGACTACTACAGCTACTACTACTACAACTACTACGACTACTACTACTACCACTACTACTACTGCTACTACCACTACCACTACTACTACTACTACTGCTACTACCACTACCACTGCTACTACCACTACCACTGCTACTGCTACTACTACTGCTACTGCTACTACCACTACCACTGCTACTGCTACTACTACTGCTACTGCTACTGCTACTACCACTACCACTGCTACTACCACTACTACTACTACCACTACCGCCACAACCACTACCTCTACTACTACTACCACTACCACCACTGCTACTACTACTACTACCACTACTACTACCACAGCTACTGCTGCTACTACTACTACTACTACCACTACTACTACTACTGCTGCTACTACTACTACTACTACCACAGCTACTACTACTACTACCACTACTACTACCACAGCTACTGCTGCTACTACTACTACTACTACCACTACCACTACTACTACTGCTACTGCTACTACCACTACCACTACTACTACTGCTACTGCTACTACTACTACCACTACTACTACTTATTCTTCTTCGCGTGGTTTTCCGTCAGACAAGACGCTGTGTTGCTGCCTTTCGCAGGTCGGAGTGTAAATTGCACATATTGGTCACAAACAAAAAAACTGGGTAAAGGGGAATGGGAAAATGTCACCACTATCTAACCCTGCACCTATATACTATGCCCCAAAATCTAGCCGCCCCAAAATCTAGCCACCCCATCTAGCCACCTTGGCCCTAAAAGATCCTAGGTCGTTGAACCCTTTTTCTCTCAATACTTCCTGTAGATTTTCTGTACTAAAATCTTCCCAGAATATTTCTCTGCTGCTGCAACCTCCACATCTATCTTCTGTGACTTCTGCTCCATCAGTACAGAGCAGTTGATCACCATGTCTATAAAACGCAAGAAATTCAACCTTACTAAAGCTCATCCGGTCTGGAGCTCTCTCCCTTCAGGCCTACTCACTGGGGTTTCTCCCAGTCAAATAACTAACCCTTGGGCCATCCTCTACTCTCTTCACTGCCTCAGCATAGGAAACTTTCTTCCCCAACTCGAACTGTGGCAATCTCAACCTGTCTCTCTCTCATAGGACACTTCGGATCCCACGTTGCATGGCCACCCCCACTGTCAACACAGTGCTTTCTCTATCGCAACTGTACACTCCCTCTGACCATGCCCTGCTGCATAGTCAGAGGCACCTAAAGCACTGTAGCGTGTTGCATATTTCCCAGTGTGCTGACCTCTATATGACAATATATTACATATATCATAAGGCCTTATTTTGAGGGTCGAGTTTTACCTTAACAAAGTGGCCTGAAGCACCTAAAGCACTGTAGAGTGTTTGTAACATAGGCCCTCACAGAGTAGCAAACATAACCTAACCTGACCTTAACAGCTAGAAACTCTGTGTCAAAGCTCAACAAGACAGACAGGGTATTTTCAGTCTCGCCATTGCCACCGGGTCTACGTCTCACCAAACGGCAGGCGTCACAAACACCAGGAATATTATTTTTCATTTGATCCATCTATATACTCAACGCTACGTCACGGATCACAGGATTTAAGCGGCGCCCTGTTTCAGAGAGGAAAGCATGCCACGTGTTGAGCTCCAAGCTGTGTGACGCGAAGCGCCCACTTCCTCTGGGTGGAGGATGCACAAAAAAATCGAAATGAGTCCACTTCTCAAAACTTTCCCAGATGTAACCATTCCCAGTTTGTCCTTTACCCAGCCTGACACACCATATTGGTCTGCAAAAAAGCAGGGATCCACTCTTTCCAAAAAATCTCACTCCCACCGGTCTAAGACTCGCTATGACTCTGATCTGTTTCCTATACACATTTAATTGTGTAACGGTTCTCTTGAGTTGAAGGAGAGGCGGACCAAAACGCAGCGTGGTTTCTATTCATGGTTCTTTAATAAAGCACTTCACATGAACAGACTAACAAAAACAAGAAACGTGAAAACCTAAAACAGCCCTATCTGGTGCAAACACGGAGACAGGAACAATCACCCACAAACACACAGTGAAACCCAGGCTACCTAAGTATGATTCTCAATCAGAGACAACTAATGACACCTGCCTCTGATTGAGAACCATACTAGGCCGAAACATAGAAATACCCAAATCATAGAAAAACAAACATAGACTGCCCACCCAACTCACACCCTGACCATACTAAATAAATACAAAACAAAGGAAATAAAGGTCAGAACGTGACAAATTGTTAGGGAACTACTACCATATATCCCTTAAATTGGTACCGGAATATTACTAACAGGTGCACCGTATAGCCATTTACAAGGCCTGCAATTAAAATATGTTATTGAGCCACCGATTCTTTCTCCTCACACAATTTCTATCCACAATGCACCAGAATTTACAGTATGCTGCAGTGAATATATAGCAAGCAGCAATTTAGTACATTATTGTTCAACTGTATTGAAAATAACATCAGCAATTGCTAATAGTAAAAATTTAATTATAATGTATATTAACTATAGCAACTGATATTAGGTGCTTCATATCACTTGCACTTTAGGCCTTAATAAAGCTTCTAAACTGACAGTGACTACTGGGCAAAACAGATCAAATGGACATGGCTCTGATCTGTTTCCTAATTAAATGTATTTGTTAGGGAACCACCACCACATATCACTTAAATTAGTACCGAACTCTCAGTAATGGGTGCAAGAAATATAACCACTTACAAGGCACACCTCAAATATGTTAATGAGTGAGAAACAACAATACCAAGCACCCACGTCTTCAAAAATTTTTTGCGCTCCAAAAATGATTATTAAAAAGTTATCCACTTAGTTATCCACTTAGTTATCCATTAGTTATCCACTTAGTTATCCATTAGTTATCCACATAGTTATCCATTAGTTATCCACTTAGTTATCCACTTAGTTATCCACTTAGTTATCCACTTAGTTATCCACTTAGTTATCAACTTAGTTATCCATTAGTTATCCACTTAGTTATCCACTTAGTTATCCACATAGTTATCCACTTAGTTATCCACATAGTTATCCACATAGTTATCCATTAGTTATCCACTTAGTTATCCATTAGTTATCCACATAGTTATCCACATAGTTATCCACTTAGTTATCCACGTAGTTATCCACTTAGTTATCCACTTAGTTATCCACTTAGTTATCCACTAGTTATCCACTTAGTTATCCACTTAGTTATCCACTTAGTTATCCACTTAGTTATCCACTTAGTTATCCACTTAGTTATCCATTAGTTATCCACATAGTTATCCACTTAGTTATCCACATAGTTATCCATTAGTTATCCACATAGTTATCCACATAGTTATCCACTTAGTTATCCACTTAGTTATCCATTAGTTATCCACATAGTTATCCACTTAGTTATCCACTTAGTTATCCATTAGTTATCCACTTAGTTATCCACATAGTTACCCATTAGTTATCCACTTAGTTATCCACTTAGTTATCCACATAGATATCCACGTAGTTATCCACTTAGTTATCAACTTAGTTATCCATTAGTTATCCACTTAGTTATCCACTTAGTTATCCACTTAGTTATCCACTTAGTTATCCATTAATTATCCATTAGTTATCCACATAGTTATCCATTAGTTATCCACTTAGTTATCCACTTAGTTATCCATTAGTTATCCACTTAGTTATCCACTTAGTCATCCACATAGTTATCCACTTAGTTATCCACTTAGTTATCCACTTAGTTATCCATTAGTTATCCACTTAGTTATCCACTTAGTTATCCACTTAGTTATCCACTTAGTTATCCACATAGTTATCCACTTAGTTATCCACTTAGTTATCCACTTAGTTATCCATTAGTTATCCACTTAGTTATCCACTAGTTATCCACTTAGTTATCCACTTAGTTATCCATTAGTTATCCACTTAGTTATCCACTTAGTTATCCACATAGTTATCCACATAGTTATCCACATAGTTATCCACTTAGTTATCCACTTAGTTATCCACTTAGTTATCCACTTAGTTATCCACATAGTTATCCACTTAGTTATCCACTTAGTTATCCACTTAGTTATCCATTAGTTATCCACTTAGTTATCCACTAGTTATCCACTTAGTTATCCACTTAGTTATCCACTTAGTTATCCACTTAGTTATCCACATAGTTATCCACATAGTTATCCACTTAGTTATCCACTTAGTTATCCACTTAGTTATCCATTAGTTATCCACTTAGTTATCCACTTAGTTATCCACTTAGTTATCCACTTAGTTATCCACATAGTTATCCACTTATTTATCCACTTAGTTATCCACTTAGTTATCCATTAGTTATCCACTTAGTTATCCACTAGTTATCCACTTAGTTATCCACTTAGTTATCCATTAGTTTTCCACTTAGTTATCCACTTAGTTATCCACTTAGTTATCCATTGGTTACCCACATAGTTATCCACATATTTATCCATTAGTTACCCACATAGTTATCCACTTAGTTATCCACGTAGTTATCCACATAGTTATCCATTAGTTATCCACTTAGTTATCCACTTAGTTATCCATTAGTTATCCACTTAGTTATCCACTTAGTTATCCACTTAGTTATCCACTTAGTTATCCATTAGTTATCCATTAGTTATCCACTTAGTTATCCACTTAGTTATCCATTAGTTATCCACTTAGTTATCCACTTAGTTATCCACATAGTTATCCACTTAGTTATCCACTTAGTTATCCACTTAGTTATCCATTAGTTATCCACTTAGTTATCCACTTAGTTATCCACTTAGTTATCCACTTAGTTATCCACATAGTTATCCACTTAGTTATCCACTTAGTTATCCACTTAGTTATCCACTTAGTTATCCATTAGTTATCCACTTAGTTATCCACTTAGTTATCCACATAGTTATCCACATAGTTATCCACTTAGTTATCCACTTAGTTATCCACTTAGTTATCCATTAGTTATCCACTTAGTTATCCACTAGTTATCCACATAGTTATCCACTTAGTTATCCATTAGTTATCCACTTAGTTATCCACTTAGTTATCCACTTAGTTATCCACTTAGTTATCCATTAGTTATCCACTTAGTTATCCACTTAGTTATCCACATAGTTATCCACATAGTTATCCACTTAGTTATCCACTTAGTTATCCACTTAGTTATCCATTAGTTATCCACTTAGTTATCCACTTAGTTATCCACTTAGTTATCCACATAGTTATCCACTTAGTTATCCACTTAGTTATCCACTTAGTTATCCACTTAGTTATCCATTAGTTATCCACTTAGTTATCCACTAGTTATCCACTTAGTTATCCACTTAGTTATCCATTAGTTATCCACTTAGTTATCCACTTAGTTATCCACTTAGTTATCCATTAGTTATCCACTTAGTTATCCACTTAGTTATCCACTTAGTTATCCACGTAGTTATCCACTTAGTTATCCACTTAGTTATCCACTTAGTTAACCATTTAGTTATTTATAAAATGTCTGCCCTGCTAGAGCTGTCCCGGTCAACTGTAAGTGCTGTTATTGTGAAGTGGAAACGTTTATGAGCAACAACGGCTTAGCCTCAAAGTGTTAAGCCACACAAGTGCACAGAATGGGAGCGCCGAGTGCTGAAGCGCGTAGCGCATAACAATAGTCTGTCCTTGATTGCACTCACTACCCAGTTCTAAACTGCCTCTGGAAGCAACGTCAGCACAATATGCCGAACAGCCACACACAAATGGCCATTGCCGAGCAGCCACACCCAAGCCTAAGATCACCATACACAATGCCAAGCGTTAGCTGGAGTGGTGTAAAGATTGGCACCATTGGTCTCTGGAGCAGTGGAAACACGTTCTCCGGAGTGATAAATCACACTTCACCATCTGGCAGGCTGACGGACTAATCTGGGTTTGGGGGATGCCAGGAGAACAATACCTGCCCCAATGCATAGTGCCAACTGTAAAGTTTGGTGGAGGAGGATTAATGGTCTGGGGCTGTTTTTCATGGTTCGGGCCCCTTAGTTCCAGTGAAGGGAAATCTTAACGCTACAGCATACAATGACATTCTAGGGGATTCTGTGCTTCCAACTTTGTGGCAACAGTTTGTGGAATGCCCTTTCCTGTTTCAGCATGACAATGCCCCCGTGCACAAAGCAAGGCCCGTATAGAAATGATTTGTCGAGATCGGTGTGGACGAACTTGACTGGCCTACACTGAAACCTGGCCTCAACCCCATCGAACACCTTTGGGATGAATTGGAACACCGACTGTGAGCCAGACCTAATCGCCCAACATCAGTGCCCAACCTCACCAATGCTCTTGTGGCTGAATGGAAGCAAGTCCCTGCAGCAATGTTTCAACATCTAGTGGAAAGCCTTCCCAGAAGAGTGGAGGCTGTTATGGCAGCAAAGGGGGGACCAACTCCATAATAATGCCCATGATTTTGGAATGAGACGAGCAGATGTCCACATACTATTGGTCATGTAGTGTACTTTGTTTTTGGTAAATGTACTTGATACGATTGCGATGTGTCTCACCTAGATATCTTAAGATGACCGCAATAATTGTAAGTTGTTCTGAATATGAGCGTCTGCTAATTGACTTTAAAATGTACATGTAAAAAGTTGTTGCTTTTGTAAATTAATATTTGGACTTTGACTCCTCCTGCTGGAGAAGTGATTGAACAACCGTTTCAAGCTTCATAAACCCGGGGGAAAGAAAGGTGCAGTCAGTGTCCAATAGATACCGTTTGTCTAAACAGTATTTTCTGTCTACCAGGAGACGACCTGATGCGCTGTGTGGACCTTTACAACCAGTCGCAGTCCAAATGGTTTGAGGAGATGGTGACCACAAGCCTGGTAAGACTCTCCTTTGTGTTTCCTCCTTATCACTGATGGTGATGTATGTAGCGTATTGCTTTGGTAGCCTGGGTGCTGGTCTGTTTCTACTTCAGCCTTCTTCAGGAACAGTGAGGTTGGCTTATCGGTGAGTCTGGCAAACCACAGAAAGGATTCATCTGAATCACGTAATCCAAAAACCCATGTTCCCTTCAATCCTTTCTGTCCTTCAGGAGCTGGAGAGGCTGGAGGTAGAGAGGGTGGAGATGATACGACAGCATCTGTCTCAGTACACCACCTTACGGCATGAGACTGACATGTTTAACCAGAGTGTAAGTCAAGCACCACCTTGTATTACCAGTAGAGAGCACTCAATGCCTTGTTTTTCTGTGTATTTTTCAGAGCTGCACAGACACACACACACTCGCACGTACACACACACGCGCACGCACACACACACACACACACACACACACACACACACACACACACACACACACACACACACACACACACACAGGGTATTGACTGTTTATCCACGTGTCCTTGCAGACGATGGAGCCAGTGGATCAGCTGCTACAGAGTGTGGACCCAGCTAGAGACAGAGAGCTCTGGGTCCAGGAGCAGAAGACAGGAGACATCAGGCCTGTGGACATTGAGATATAACACACCTTGTTCCCAGGGGTCACACACATGTGGATCCACAAGCCTGGATCTTTACGGGGGCTTCAATGTCAACTTTGAGATATTATAGACATCCTGAGAAATCTGGCTCCACAGCTCCATAGACAAAAGTCTGCTCTTTAGAGAGCGAGCACCACCACCAGAAAGTGTTCATTATGACCTAGAGGATTCTATATGGTAGACAGACATTGTTCATTATGACCTAGAGGATTCTATATGGTAGACAGACAGTGTTTATTATGACCTAGAGGATTCTATATGGTAGACAGACAGTGTTCATTATGACCTAGAGGATTCTATATGGTAGACAGATAGTGTTTATTTTGACCTAGAGGATTCTATATGGTAGACAGACAGTGTTCATTATGACCTAGAGGATTCTATATGGTAGACAGTGTTCATTATGACCTAGAGGATTCTATATGGCAGACAGACAGTGTTCATTATGTCCTAGAGGATTCTATATAGTAGACCGACAGTGTTTATTATGACCTAGAGGATTCTATATGGCAGACAGACAGTGTTCATTATGACCTAGAGGATTCTATATGGTAGACAGACAGTGTTCATTATGACCTAGAAGATTCTATATGGTAGACAGACAGTGTTCATTATGACCTAGAGGATTCTATATGGTAGACAGACAGTGTTCATTATGACCTAGAGGATTCTATATGGTAGACAGACAGTGTTCATTATGACCTAGAGGATTCTATATGGTAGACAGACAGTGTTCATTATGACCTAGAGGATTCTATATGGTAGACAGACAGTGTTTATTATGACCTAGAGGATTCTATATGGCAGACAGACAGTGTTCATTATGACCTAGAGGATTCTATATGGTAGACAGACAGTGTTCATTATGACCTAGAGGATTCTATATGGTAGACAGACAGTGTTCATTGTGACCTAGAGGATTATATATGGTAGACAGACAGTGTTCATTGTGACCTAGAGGATTCTATATGGTAGACAGACAGTGTTCATTATGACGTAGAGGATTCTATATGGTAGACAGACAGTGTTCATTATGACCTAGAGGATTCTATATGGTAGACAGACAGTGTTCATTATGACCTAGAGGATTCTATATGGCAGACAGACCGTGTTCATTATGACCTAGAGGATTCTATATGGTAGACAGACAGTGTTCATTGTGACCTAGAGGATTATATATGGTAGACAGACAGTGTTCATTGTGACCTAGAGGATTATATATGGTAGACAGACAGTGTTCATTATGACCTAGAGGATTCTATATGGTAGACAGACAGTGTTTATTATGACCTAGAGGATTCTATATGGTAGACAGACAGTGTTCATTATGACCTAGAGGATTCTATATGGTAGACAGACAATGTTCATTATGACCTAGAGGATTCTATATGGCAGACAGACAGTGTTCATTATGACCTAGAGGATTCTATATGGATGAGGGAGTGTGATGATATGTATGCTGACCGGCTTGCATTTCTTTTATATATTGATTCATCATTAACTGTTCTATATGCTAAGTGTTAATGGAATGTCTAATTCGACTGTTCTTAAGTACACTGCCTTTTCTGTTCCCAGGACTAGAATATATTATGAACAGAGTGGACAAAGTTTTGTAGACTTTAATCTTTTCAAAAGTTTGAAAAAAAATTGCGCTGTTTAGAAGGAGTGCAAAGGCGAATTGAGTTATTTCACAAGCGCACTTCACAGAGTAGGCGTTCCGTAACGGATATATGCAGATATATTCTGGAATGTGCTATTAGGATATTGCTAGGGCGTGCTTGGCTCTGCTCACCTCCTTCCTTGTTCTTCCCATTGTGACTAATTTGTTCCCATTGGAAATGACAAGCTGTGGTCTATCTTGGTTTAGTCATGAAAATCTTTGTTAGAATTGTCTGTATAAACACACTCAGTAAATTGCTGACCAACTGAAATACTAACACAGAGGTTAATTAGGACATTTAACAGCTACTGCTGCTGCTACGTACATCAAATGCAATCAAATGTATAGATTATATTTTATCTACATGTGAACTATGAAGTGAGGTTTTTAAGGTGAATGTTGATGTAAGAAGTATCAGCTGATGTAAGAAGGGCTTTATAAATAAATCTGATTTTGGGATGTTTTCGACAGATGTGAAGTTTTGAAGAAAGATTGACACAAATCTGTTATGAGTACAAAAGGGGGTGCAACTCAATGTTAGCAAAGTGTTCCTAATGTTTTGTACACTCAGTGTGTTTGTCTATACTGTATATACACACACAGTGCACAGGGGTGCGGGTACAGTTGAAATGAATAATGGAATGTTATTATAGCGTTGTCTTGTATCTATCCGGTAAGTATTACACATATAGATCTACAGTTCTACTGTCCAATCAGATGCGTACATGTTGTATAGAGTGTTCCATTACTTTCTGGTTCTAAAACCTTGAACGTTCCAAGGATTCTACATGGACATAACTTCTGAATGTTTGTCGTTAATGTTTCTGCCATTAATATTATAAATAAATAGATATACATTTTATTTTACAACTATCTCTGGTAGTTTCTTTCGGCTGTTTTGATACAACAAAATACTGGATTATGATTGATATAACGTTTACAACGGGAATGTTTTTTATCCAAAAATGAAAATACTGCCCCCTAGTTATAAAAGGTTAAAGCAACACTCGAGTGGTTTAAAGGGAAACATTTAAATGTCTTGGAATGGCCTAGTCAAAGCCCAGACCTCAATCCAACCGAGAATCTGTGGTATTACAAAGATTGCTGTGCACCTGACGGAACCTATCCAACTTGAAGGAACCGGAGCAGTTTTGCCTTAAAGAATGGGCAAATATCCCAGTGGCTAGATGTGCCAAGCTTATATAGGCATACCCCAGAGACTTGCAGCTGTATTTGCTGCAAAAGGTGGCTCTACAACATATTGATTTTGGGGGGGTGAATAGTTATACACGCTTAAGTTTTCTGTTTTTTTGTCTTATTTCTTGTTTGTTTCACAATAAAAAAATATTTTGCATCTTCAAAGTGTTGTGTAAATCAAATGATACAAACCCCCAATAAATACATTTTCATTCCAAATTGTAAGGCAACAAAATAGGAAAAATGCCAAGGGGGTGAATACTTTCCAAAGTCACCGTCAGTGTCTTTAGCTTTTCAAACAATTCAATCTGTTTTCTTTTCTCATATTTTGGACCAGTGAGACTACCGCTCCACTAGGATACGTATTTTTCCTGCTGTGAGGAGGATTTACCGAATGTTTTCATAATTTATCTATAGATATTTACCAAAAAGCCTACCAGTAAGGGAGCCAAATGAACAGCTCTCTTAACGATGTAATTCAGGAGGCTATTGACAAGTCACTCACTTTAACGTCACTGTCTGGCAAGTCCTGATTGTTTTATTAAAAATACAAAGGAGTCTTGTCTGGATGTGGCACCATGAACATGTAACTACATTGTCTGATTAATAAATTGCAAAGATACATGAGATCAACTATATTCAGTCAGTTCTTAACCTTTTATAAACCTGTTCTTTTTCATCCAGACAGCTGTGAGAAGGCATCAACTCATGTGCTCCTCCAGATAGCTGTGAGAAGGCATCAACTCATGTGCTCCTCCAGACAGCTGTGAGAAGGCATCAACTCATGTGCTCCTCCAGACAGCTGTGAGAAGGCATCAACTCATGTGCTCCTCCAGACAGTTGTGTGAAGGCATCAACTCATGTGCTCCTCCAGACAGTTGTGTGAAGGCATCAACTCATGTGTTCCTCCAGACAGCTGTGAGAAGGCATCAACTCATGTGCTCCTCCAGACAGCTGTGAGAAGGCATCAACTCATGTGCTCCTCCAGACAGCTGTGAGAAGGCATCAACTCATGTGCTCCTCCAGACAGCTGTGTGAAGGCATCAACTGATGCTTAAACAAACTGCCAATCATATTGCTCAAATTCAACCGGCATGACATTTACGCCTGTAGTCTTCAATCGTTTTCAATGGTAGACGTCGACAGAGCAGGTAAATGTTGAACTGGAATGCAAAAATGAGGTGAAAAGTTTCTGGCCCGATTGGTGCCTTCAGAAAGTATTCAGACACTTTGACATTTTTCACATTTTGTTCAATTATAGACTTATTCAAAAATGTATATCTTTTCCCCTCAGCAATCTACACACAATACCCCATAATGACAAAGAGAAAACAGTTTTTTTTTTTTTTTTGCAAATGTATTCAAAATATAAAACAGAAATCCCTTATTTATATAAGTATTCAGACCCTTCACTATGAGACTCGAAATAGAGCTCAGGTGCATCCTGTTTACATTGATCATCCTTGAGATGTTTCTACAACTTGATTGGAGTCCACCTGTGGTAAATTCAATTGATTGGACATGATTTGGAAAGGCACACACCTGTCTATATAAGGTCCCATAGTTTACATTGCATGTCAGAGCAAAAACCAAGCCTTGAGGTCAAAGGAATTGTCCGTAGAGTTCCGAGACAGGACTGTGTCGATAAACATTTCCCCAAGAACACAGTGGCCTCCATCATTCTTAAATGGACGAATCCTAGATCAGCAATCGGGGGAGAAGGGCCTTGGTCAGGGAGGTGACCAAAAACCTGATGGTCACTCTGACAGAGCTCAAGAGTTCCTCTGTTGAGATGGAAGAACCTTCCAGAAGGACATCTCTATCTCTGCGGCACTTCACCAATCAGGCCTTTATGGTAGAGTAGCCAGACGGAAGCCACTCCTTAGTAAAAGGCACTTGACAGCCCGCTTGGAGTTTGCCAAAAGGCACCTAGATTCTCTGGTCTGATGAAACCAAGATTGAACTCTTTGGCCTGAATGCCAAGCGTCACATCTGGAGGAAACCTGGCACCATCCCTACGGTGAAGCAAGGTAGTGGCAGCATCACGTTGTGGGGATGTTTTTCAGCGGCAGGGACTGGGAGACTAGTCAGGATCAAGGAGCGGAGCAAAGTACAGAGAGATCCTAGATGAAAACCTGCTCCAGAGCGCTCAGGACCTCAGACTGAGGCGAAGGTTTACCTTCCAACAGGGCAACGACCCTAAGCACACAGCCAAGACAACGCAGGAGTGGCTTCAGGATTCGTCTCTGAATGTCCTTGAGTGGCCCAGCCAGAGCCCTGACTTGAACCCGATCGAACAACTCTGGAGAGACCTGAAAATAGCTCTGCAGCAATGCTCCCCATCTAACCTGACAGAGTTTGTACATCAGGATCAGTGGAGGCTGCTGATAGGAGGACGGTTAAAATAATAGCCGGAATGGTATTGAACACATGAATGGGTTTGCTACCATTCCGTTACACTCCATTCTAGCCATCATTATAAACCGTCCTCCCCTCAGCAGCCTCCACTGATTAGGATAGAGCTGGGTAAGGGCCTGTTTTTCATCAATAATTAGGTTACTGGTAGGGCTCGGGTATCACTAAATTGATCACTAACATTTTGTAGCTGAGCCATTTGCTCGTGCTCTGTTGCGCAATACAGTCATGTCTGACTAAGATCATAACATAATGTTCCTTGAGTTGTCGGAGTTTACAATGACGAAAAGTAATTATACAACTAACTGCTCTCTAATGTCTCTTCAATGAGCAGAGCAGCCCAAGCGGAGCCGTTGCTATGGATACTCACCGACCAAGAGCCACCATGAGCAGAGCGCATGCAGAGTGAGGCAAGCAGGAGCGAGAGAGGGACAGAGAGATTCGTCCTGAAACGACTCACTGGAAACCTAATAATATCAGATTTCTGTCCACCTTGCTCTCGCAACCTCTGCATCCGTCTCTAGAAAGCATGCAACCCTGCATCCCAAACGGTCTATTGTCTTGTAGTTTTCTACAAAACAAGATGCATAAGGAACGTACCTGTGCAATCGGTGGCACTGAGACTCTGGACTCTGGACTCGTGTGTCGTATCCAATGCTCTCCTCTGCTTGGTTTCTTGTATCAGCCTGTTTCAATAAGACATGAACCGGAGGAAACCATGTAACTAATCATTGTCTCACAGTTGATGTTACATCACTAGCATTACGTAGGTTATGAAATGCTGCGCTTGCTGTGGATAATTTAAGACTCTTCTCTTCTCCTCTTCTTTTCTTATGTTACTCAGCACACAGCGACAAAACCATTGGTGCTCCCCTGGGCGATAACAAAGCCTAAATATTTAGAGGAAAATCTTTTTATTCCGCAATCTTCAATTTGCCTTATAAAGCATAATCAATGAACAAGCCAAAGCTGTGTTTTAACGTCAACTATAGAATTTGTACAACACCAATGAATGTACAGAAAAAGCTTTTACGACGTATGGGTTTAATCAGAGATGTTCTTGTTCTTACCGGTTCCCTGGCGTCTCAATGCTTTTACTGAGTTAATTCCCCTGAGATTAGTCAGAGATGGTCAGACACAGCAGTGGGTCTGATCAGCAGATTACCTCTTACGGCTGCTAAGTGTTGTGTTGCAGTAACTACCTACTTTCATTTTGATCCAAAGGAGACAGTATCCACTGTGGTATCCATTCAATACAAAATATTACTCAGCAATCTAAACACAATACCCCCTAAATGACAAAGCAAAAACAAGATTTTAGAAATTTGTGCAAATCCATTTAAAATGAAAAACAGAAATAACTTATTGACAAAAGTATTCAGACCCATTACTCAGTACTTTGTTGAAGAACCTTTGGCTGCGATTACAGCCTGGAGTCTAACTTGGATATGACGCTAGAAGCTTGGCACAGCTGTATTTGGGGAGTTTCTCCCATTCTTCTCTGCAGATCCTCTCAAGCTCTGTCAGATTGGATGGGGAGAGTCGTTGCACAGCTATTTTCAAGTCTTTCCAGCGATGTTCGATCGGATTCAAGTCCGGACTCTGGCCGGGCCATTCAAGTACACTCAGAGACTTGTCCTGAAGCCACTCCTGTGGTGTCTTGGCTGTGTGCTTAGGGTCATTGTTGTGGTGGAAGGTCCCAGTCTGAGGTCCTGAGTGCTCTGGAGCAGGTTTTCATCAAGGATCTCTCTGTACTTTGCTCTGTTCATCTTACCCTCGATCCTGACTAGACTCCAAGTCTCTGCAGCTGAAAAACATCCCCACAGCATAATGCTTCCACCACCATGCTTTACCGTAGGGATGGTGCCAAGTTTCCTCCAGATGTGACAATTGGCATTCAGGCCAAAGAGTTCAATCTTGATTTCATCAGACCAGATAATCTTTGGCAAACTCCAAGCGGGCTGTCATGTGCCTTCTACTGAGGAGTGGCTTCCGTCTGGCCACTCTACCATAAAGGCCTGATTGGTGGAGTGATGCAGAGATAGTTGTCCTTTTGGAAGGTTCTCCCATCTCCACAGAGGAACTCTGGAGCTCTGTCAGAGTCACCATCGAGTTCTTGGTCACCTCCCCCAATTTCTCAGTTTGGCCGGCCAGCTCTAGGAATAGTCTTGGTAGTTCCAAACTTCTTCCACTTAAGAATGATGGAGGCCACTGTGTTCTTGGGGACCCCCAATTCTGCAGAAATGTTTTGGTACCCTTCCCCAGATCTGAGCCTCGACACAATCCTGTCTCGGAGCTCTACGTACGTGTCTCGGAGCTCTACGTTTAAGCTCTGACATGCACTATCAACTGTGGGACCTTATATAGACAGGTGTGTGCCTTTCCAAATCATGTCCAATCAATTGATTTTACCACAGGTGGACTCCAAGTTGTAGAAACATCTCAAGGATGATTAATGGAAACAGGAAGCACCTGAGCTACATTTCTAGTCTCATAGCAAAGGGCCTTAATACTTTTGTAAATAAGGTATTTCTGTTTTTTAATTTGTAATAAATTAGCAAACGTTTCTAAAAACCTGTTTTGTCATTATGGGGTATTGTGTGTAGATTGATGAATAAGGCTGTAACGTAATAAAATGTGTAAAAGGGAAGGGGTCTGAATACTTTCCGAATGCACTGAACAAAAATATAAACACAACATGTAACGTGCATGAGCTGAAATATAAGATCCCAGAAATATTCCATTTGCAGAAAAAGCTTATTTCTCTCCTAATTTGTGCACAAATTTGTTTACATCCCTGTTAGTGAGCGTTTCTCCTTTGCCAAGATAATCCATCCAACTGATATGTGTGTCATATCAATAAGCTGATTAAACATTAAAGTGGTGCACCTTGTGGTGTCTGTTTTCTGATGTCAACGTTGTGAACAGAGCGCTCCATCGCTCCATGGTGGTGGTGGGGTTACGGTACGGGCAGGCATAAGCTACGGACAACTAACACAATTTAATTTTATAGATGGCAATTTGAATGCACAGAGATACCATGACGAGATCCTTGGACCCATTGTTGTGCCATTCATCCGCCGCCATCCCCTCATATTTCAGCATGTTAATCCATGTCCCCATGTCGCAAGGATCTGTACACTATTCCTGAAAGCTGAAAATATCCCATTTCTTCCATGGCCTGCATACTCACCAGACACGTCACCCATCAAGCATGTTTGGAATGCTCTGGATCGACGTGTACAACAGCGTGTTCCAGTTCCCGCCAACATCCAGCAACTTCACACAGCCATTGAAGCGGAGGGGGAAAACATTTCACAAGGCACAAACAACAGCCTGATCAACTCTATGCGAATGAGATCTGTAACGCTGCATGAGGCAAATGGTTGGCATACCAGATACTGACTGGTTTTCTGATCCAGGCTCCTAACGTTTCTTTAAGGTATCTGTGACCAACAGATGTATACCTGTATTCCCAGTCATGTGAAATCCATAGATTAGGGCCTAATGAATTTATTTAAACTGACCGATTTCCTTATATGACCTATAAGATTGCAGACGACACTACAGTGGTAGGCTTGATTACCAACAACGACGAGACGGCCTACAGGGAGGAGGTGAGGGCCCTCGGAGTGTGGTGTCAGGAAAATAACCTCTCGCTCAATGTCAACAAAACTAAGTAGATGATCGTGGACTTCAGGAAACAGCAGAGGGAGCAGACCCCTATCCACATCGACGGGACAGTAGTGGAGAAGGTGGAAAGTTTTAAGTTCCTCGGCGTACACATCACGGACAAACTGAAATGGCCCACCCACACAGACAGCGTAGTGAAGAAGGTGCAGCAGCGCCTCTTCAACCTCATGAGGCTGAAGAAATTTGGGTTGTCATTAAAAACCCTCACAAACTTTTACAGATGCACAATCGAGAGCATCCTGTCGGGCTGTATCACCGCCTGGTACTGCAACTGCTACGCCCACAACCGTAAGGTTCTCCAGAGGGTAGTGAGGTCTGCACAACTCATCACCGGGGGCAAACTACCTGCCCTCCAGGACACCTACACAACCAGATGTCATAGGAAGGCCAAAAAGATCATCAAGGACAACAACCACCCGAGCCACTGCCTGTTCACCCCGCTATCATCCAGAAGGCGAGGTCAGTACAGGTGCATCAAAGCTGGAACCGAGAGACTGAAGAACAGCTTCTATCTCAAGGCCATCAGACTGTTAAACAGCCATCACTATCATTGAGTGGCTGCTGCCAACATACTGACTCAACTCCAGCCACTTTAATAATGTAAAAATGTATGTAATAAATGTATCAGTAGCCACTTTAAACAATGCCACTTAATATAAAGTTTACATACCCTACATTACTCATCTCATATATGTATATACTGTACTCTATACCATCTACTGCATCTTGACTATACCGTTCGGCCATCGCGCATTCATATATTTATATGTACATATTCTTATTAATTCCTTTACACTTGTGTGTATAAACAAGGTAGTTGTTGTGAAAGTGTTAGGTTATATTACTTGTTAGATATTACTGCATGGTCGGAACTAGAAGCACAAGCATTTCGCTACATTCGCATTAACATCTGCTAACCATGTGACAAATAACATTTGATTTGATTTGAACTCATTAAAATCTTTGAAATTGTTGCATGTTGCATTTATATTTTTGTTCAATATATACATATATTTATTTATATATATATATATATAAAATGTTTTTACCTCAGTAAATGACAAATTACAACGTCATAATCACAGCATGTAATAGTGATGACTCATGTTCATATGTGTTTTTGCCTATCACTGAGTATAAAACAGGTACCAATCTGATACCAATCTAATCCAACGGTATTAGACCATGAGATTCCCTGCTGTTTAATCCCTATCCATTTCAACATAGGTGTCAGTTGAGTGCACTGAAAATCACCAGCTGTGTATACTATAATCTCCCCTACATCCAGTCTGAACCAATACCAATCTATCTTCATTTAAATAGCAGAGAACAAGAGGGCCGGTGTTTGTTCCTGGTCAGAGCAGAGGTGCACCAGATTAGGATTGAGTGGGTCCTCTCACATGAGAGCGCAGAAGAAAAAAAAAGAGACTGTGGAAGAGAAAGAAAATAATAAAAGAACCAAGGAGGGATCGAGCAAAATAGAGCAACGGACAGAGAGGGAAGAAATAGAGAGAAAATTAGAGGACAGCGATCCCGAAACACAGGAGAGATGGGCAACAGCAAAAGTGTCTCCCTGTCCAAGGATCTCCTGGAGGAGCTGAAACTGAACACCAAGTACAGTGAGAAGCAACTATGTACCGGGTACTTACAATTCTGGTCGAAATAAATACACTTTATGGGAGAGAATGGTGTCATTTGAGACGTAGCTACTGTTTTGATCCCATCTTTATTTCGTCCTCTATAGGTACCAGACCTTCCTGAGAGAGTGTCCCAGTGGGCGAATCAGCAAGCAGCAGTTTGAGGCCATCTACGTCAAATTCTTCCCCGACGCAGACCCCAAGGCTTATGCACGCCACGTCTTCAGGAGCTTCGATTCCAACAGGTGATGGATGCATTATATGATCATTACAGCGTGCCTGCTGATTTGCACTGCTCTGCATAATTAGCACTTGTGGGATATAGAAACAGCGTAATTGAATGATATTGACCCCTGCAGTGATGGGATGCTGGACTTTAAGGAGTACATCATGGCCCTGCACTTGACCTCCTCTGGGAGGACCATACAGAAACTGGAGTGGGCGTTCAACCTGTACGATGTCGACCACAACGGAAGCATAACCAAGAAGGAGATCCAGGAGATCGTCGAGGTCAGTTGTAGAGTCATTGTGAAATAGATGTAATGAAATAGGTGTAAGAGATGAGATGTGGTAACATCATGTTTTTTTGCGTGCTGCTCAAATCTCTATAATGATGAAAGAAACTTTGTGTTTACAGTCGATATTCAACATGATCTCCAAAGAGGACCAGAAGAATCTTCCTGATGACGAGAACACACCAGAGAAGAGAGCTGATAAAATCTGGGACTCCTTCGGCAAGAAAGAAAATGGTAAGCCTTGTTTTCATGTTTAAGAACCACTCAAAGAATAGTTCAAGAAAATCATACATATATTGTATATTGTATTTTGATGAATGCATTTTGACCTTATGCGCAATGAGCATTGTAAATGTATCTATTATTTTATCTGTTATTAATTCTGTCCTTTCAGATAAACTAACAGAGGAGGAGTTTATCCAGGGAGTGATGGACAACAAGAACATCCTCAGACTGGTGCAGTTTGGCCAGCCACAGAAGGTACAGGAGAGACTAAAGGAGACGAAACATTAGCAGCTGACATCGCCATCTTTTTTGTTGTTGTTTTTTTTTCACTTCAACTTCACACATCCAGGTTAGTTTCACTGGGACAAAATATTCACATCAAGAAAGACCTGAAGCTTGCAATGTTTGTTGTTAAGTTTGTAACATAGTACTTGTTCAAGTGTGCCGTTGGAACAGCACGTTTATATGGTATCTTTTGTGTCATTGCCGTATATACATTTTCATGATTTAGTAATCAATAGCAGAGATTTGTTTCAAGCACAACATTCCCTTTAATGTATATAGTCCTTTAAGGATACATTTTAGATATGACAAATACATGATAATACCCACATCGTGCACATTACTGTAAGACTTATCCTTCACACTGTACTTTGTCAAAGACCAATATTAGTATGTTCAATACCAACACTTACCTGTCAATGCTCTACTGTTTTGAGTGCATTCAATTATGTTTACATATCTGTCGTTAGTACCTTTATGTGATAAAGTTTCATTTGAGTCATTCTGATAAAATGTACATAAATACAGTACCAGTCAACCGTTTGGACACACACCTACTCATTAAAGAGTTTTTCTTCATTTTATTTTGAACTATTTTAAACATTGTAGAATAATAGTGAAAACATCAAAACTATAAAATAAAACATATGGAATCATGTAGTAAGCAAAAAAGTTTTAAACAAATCAAAATATACTTTATGTTTCAGATTCTTCAAAGTAGCCACCCTTTGCCTTGATGACAGCTTTGCACAATCTTGGCATTCTCTCAACCAGCTTCATGAGGTAGTCACCTGGAATGCATGTATATTGACAGGTGTGCCTTGTAAAACTTAATTTCTGGAATTTCTTTCCTTTTTAATGTGTTTGAGCCAATCAGTTGTGTTGTAACATGGTAGGGGTGATATACAGAAGATAGCCCTATTTGGTAAAATACCAAGTCCATACTATGGCAAGAACAGATCAAATAGGCAAAGAGAAACGACAGTCCGTCATTACTTTAAGACATGAAGGTCAGTCAATCCGGAACATTTCAAGAACTTTGAAAGTTTCTTCAAGTGCAGTCGCAAAAACCATCAAACGCTATGATGAAACTGGCTCTCATGAGGACCACAACAGGAAAGGAAGACCCAGAGTTAACTCTGCTCTCGAGTTACCAGCCTCAGACATTGCAGCCCAAATAAATGCTTCACAGAGTTCAAGTAACAGACAGATCTCAACATCAACTGTTTAGAGGAGACTGCGTGAATCAGGCCTTCATGGTTGAATTGCTGCAAAGAAACCACTACTATAGGACACCAATAAGAAAAAGAGACTTGCTTGGGTCAAGAAACACGAGCAATGGATATTAGAATGGTGGAGATCTGTCCTTTGGTTTGATGAGTTCGAATTAGAGATTTTTGGTTCCAACCGCTGTGTCTTTGTGAGACGCAGAGTAGGTGAATGGATGATTTCCGAATGTGTGGTTCCCCCCGTGAAGCATGGAGGAGGAGGAGGTGGTGTGATGGTGAGGGGGTACTTTGCTGGTGACACTGTCACTGATTTATTTGGAATTCAAGGCACACTTAACCAGCATGGCTACCACAGCATTCTGCAGCGATATGCCATCCATCTGGTTTGTGTTTAGTGGGACTATCATTTGTTTTTCAACAGGACACTGACCCATCACACCTCCAGGCTGTGTAAGGGCTATTTGACTAAGAAGGAGAGTGATGGAGTGCTGCATCAGATGACCTGGCCTCCAGAATCCCCTGACCTCAACCCAATGGAGATGGTTTGGGATGAGTTGGACCGCAGAGTGAAGTAAAAGCAGCCAACAAGTGCTCAGCATATGTGACTCATTTCAGGAAAATAGGGTCACTACTTCATAGGAGAGCCGTTTGAACGTAAACTTTTATTTTTTTATCAAGGTAGAAATGCCTTCTCGAACAGTGAACTTTCATGTGCCTTAATAACAATGCCATCTGTGAATATGCATAAAATTGTTAAATTACTAGCCTAGTTGGTTTAGCCACAGAAAAAAGCAGAAACCTTCCCGCTAGCAATGATTGGCTGAGATAATGAGTGGGCTGGACATGCCGAGAGATGAGTTTGGATTGGTTTGACATATAGTCTATTTGAGCTGGTCAGTATGTGTAGGTAATCCTGTCTAACGCAGCTTTTTTTAATGTATTGCGTAGTATAACAAGTGTTGTTGTCCACTTTCTGGAGGACCGAGTTTTGAAATCAGTGGGATTCGAGTATGATAGCTAAGGACATGGAGAAAAAACACCTGTCTCAAGATTACATATTCAAAGTAAAGGCACCCATGGTATCCGTGCCAGGAGTCACGTCCATCCATGATGTATACGGGTAAGATAGTCTAGCTAGCTACATTTTCAGATATTCCATGTTTCAAATTTTAAAAGAAAGTGGTTTCGTTTCAAGTTAAAGTGTACTGTTAGCTAGATAACGTTAGCTGGCTGGCTCGCTAGCCAACGTTACGTGTATGATCTTATTATTCGTATCTCAGAGCTATTTGCTTGGCTAGTTATAGCCTAATGTTGGCTAGCTAACATTGAACCTGGTTGGTTAGCTACCTGCAGATTCATGCAGGGTGGTAACGTCATGAGTTGGGATTAGCTAGCTAGCTAAACAATGTGTGGGGTCTTGGATGTAGCTAGCTAGCTACATGTCTTAACGAAAGACCCCACTATACAAGTAACCATTTTGGGTGCGTTCGTAAATTCAGTCTGGCCATCTACTCCGATTCCAGAGCACTCCCGTCTGAGTGTGCCAGAGCGCAGAATAACTGATGAATTTAAGAACGCTCAACAACCGTTCAATATGGCCAGTGTCAGGAAACGTTGGCAAATAAACTTTATTAAATTGTTACCAGCAGCATAGTTACAGTCACCAATGCTCTGGGTAACATGAAAACATCCTAACCAGCTTTGCTAGGATGAGTTAAATGGTCAGAGTTTGGTTGGGGGCTAAAGCTTAAGAGGGTGTGAATGATGTTGAATGAGGTTAGACAAAGAAGAGCTCTCCAGTAGTTTTCTCAAAAGTGAGGTTATAAGTTTGTCACCTTTCAAAGCAGAATTACTTTCCCATTGTTCCTCAACTGCAGTGTATGATATACCATTGTCTAGCTCTGTGTCTCTGCTTTTATCATATGTCAAATTTTGCTACATAAGACCGAATCAAGGTGGTCGGTCACATATGTGGGAACTCCTTCAAGACTGTTGGAAAAGCATCCAGGTGAAGCTGGTTGAGAGAAATCCAAGAGTGTGCAAAGTTGTCATCAAGGCAAAGGGTGGCGACTTTGAAGAATCTAAAATCTAAAATATATTTGATTTGTTTAAAACTTTTTGGGGTTACTACATGATTTCATATGTGTTATTTCATAGGTTTGACGTCTTCATTTTTTATTATACAGTGTAGAAAATAGTAAAAATAAAGAAACACTTTTGACTGGTACTTTTGACTGGTACTGTGTGTGTTTTATGATTTAGCATTAACATCCTTGAACATCGCTCACATACACAATGATACACAAGGTACCACACAAAGAATCTGTACAAAGATACAACATCATTGTTATACGCAAGATGTGAACGTTGTCTGTCAAAGGACTTGTATCAGATGGAATGACTCCATCTACCGACGTTAAGGCTAATCTGAAGATGGTGCTGGCTAAAGCTAAAACTGGCGAGTGTAGAGAGTATAGAGATATTGTTATCCATGTCGGCACCAACGATGTTAGGATGAAACAGTCAGGGGTCACCAAGTGCAACATAGCTTCAGCGTGTAAATCAGCTAGAAAGATGTATCGGCATCGAGTAATTGTCTCTGGCCCCCTCCCAGTTAGGGGGAGTGATGAGCTCTACGCAGAGTCTCACAACTCAATCGCTGGTTGAAAACTGTTTTCTGTCCCTTCCAAAAGATAGTCCCCGCAGCCGGACAACTTTCTCACGGTTTCTGGAAGGAAATGCTGTAGGAACGCTCAACTGGTGTCACTCATTCAGCAGACAGAAACTTTCAACCGGTTTTCCCCATTAAGCAGCGGGTCGGAGTCAGAGGCCGAGTCTTCTCTGGTCTCTACTCCATTTTATTATGTTTGCAATTGCAACAAATAATCTGCTCAGACCCCAACCAAGGAGCATCAAAAGTCGTGCTATAAATTCACAGACAACACAAAGATTCCTTGATGCCCTTCCAGACTCCCTCTGACTACCCAAGGACGTCAGAGGACAAAAATCAGTTAACCACCTAACTGAGGAGCTCAATTTAAACAATACCCTAGATGCAGTTGCACCCCTAAAAACTAAAAACATTTCTCATAAGAAACTAGCTCCCTGGTATACAGAAAATACCCGAGCTCTGAAGCAAGCTTCCAGAAAATTGGAACGGAAATGGCGCCACACCAAACTGGAAGTCTCCCGACTAGCTTGGAAAGACAGTACTGTGCAGTACCGAAGAGCCCTCACTGCTGCTCGATCATCCTATTTTTCCAACTTAATTGAGGAAAATAAGAACAATCCAATATTTATTTTTGATACTGTCACAAAGCTAACTAAAAAGCAGCATTCCCCAAGTGAGGATGGCTTTCACTTCATAGGTAATAAATTCATGAACTTCTTTGAGGAAAATATCATGATTATTAGAAAGCAAATTACGGACTCCTCATTAAATCTGCGTATTCCTTAAAAGCTCAGTTGTCCTGAGTCTGCACAACTCTGCCAGGACCTAGGATCAAGAAATACACTCAAGTGTTTTAGTACTATATCTCTTGACACAATGATGAAAATAATCATGGCCTCTAAACCTTCAAGCTGCAAACTGGACCCTATTCCAACTAAACTACTGAAAGATCTGCTTCCTGTGCTTGGCCCTCCTATGTTGAACATGATAAACGGCTCTCTATCCACCGGATGTGTACCAAACTCACTAAAAGTGGCAGAAATAAAGCCTCTCTTGAAAAAGACAAACCTTGACCCAGAAAATATAAAAAACTATCGGCCTATATCGAATCTTCCATTCCTCTCAATTTTTTTTGAAAAGGCTGTTGCGCAGCAACTCACTACCTTCCTGAAGACAAACAATGTATACGAAATGTTTCAGTCTGGTTTTAGACCCCATCATAGCACTGAGACTGCACTTGTGAAGGTGGTAAATGACCTTTTAATGGCATCAGACCAAGGCTCTGCATCTGTCCTCGTGCTTGTAGACCTTAGTGCTGCTTTTGATACCATCGATCACCACATTCTTTTGGAGAGATTGGAAACCAAAATTGGTCTACACGGACAAGTTCTGGCCTGGTTTCGATCTTATCTGTAGGAAAGATATCCGTTTGTCTCTGTGAATGGCTTGTCGTCTGACAAATCAACTGTAAATGTCGGTGTTCCTCAAGATTCCGTTTTAGGACCACTATTGTTTTCACTATATATTTTACCTCTTGGGGATGTCATTCGAAAACATAATATTAACTTTCACTGCTATGCGGATGACACACAGCTGTACATTTCAATGAAACATGGTGAAGCACCAAAATTGCCCTCGCTAGAAGCATGTGTTTCAGACATAAAGAAGTGGATGGCTGCAAACTTTCTACTTTTAAATTCGGACAAAACAAAGATGCTTGTTCTAGGTCCCAAGAAACAAATAGATATTCTGTTGAATCTGACAATTAATCTTAATGGTTGTACAGTCGTCTCAAATAAAACTGTGAAGGACCTCGGGGTTACTCTGTACCCTGATCTCTCTTTTGACGAACATATCAAGACTGTTTCAAGGACAGCTTTTTTCCATCTACGTAACATTGCAAAAACCAGACATTTTCTGTCCAAAAATGATGCAGAAAAATTAATCCAAGCTTTTGTTACTTCTAGGTTAGACTACTGCAATGATCTACTTTCTGGCTACCCAGATAAAGCACTAAATAAACTTCAGTTAGTGCTAAATACGGCTGCTAGAATCCTGTCTAGAACCAACAAATTTGATCATATTACTCCAGTGCTAGCCTCCCTACACTGGCTTCGTGTTAAGGCAAGGGCTGATTTCAAGGTTTTACTGCTAACCTACAAAGCATTACATGGGCTTGCTCCTACCTATCGCTCTGATTTGGTCCTGGCATACATATCTACACATACGCTACAGTCACAAGACGCAGGCCTACTAATTGTCCCTAGAATTTCTAAGCAAACAGCTGGAAGCAGGGCTTTCTGCTATAGAGCTCAATTTTTATGGAATGGTCTGCCTACCCATGTGAGAGACGCAAACTCGGTCTCAACCTTGAAGTCTTTACTGAAGCCTCATCTCTTCAGTGGGTCATATGATTGAGTGTAGTCTGGCCCAGGAGTGTGAAGGTGAACGGAAAGGCTCTGGAGCAACGAACTGCCCTTGCTGTCTCTGCCTGGCCGGTTCCCCTCTTTCCACGGGGATTCACTGCCTCTAACCATATTACAGGGGCTGAGTCACTGGCTCATGCCGTCCCTAGGACCATGCCTCAGGACTTCCTGGCATGATGACTCCTTGCTGTCTCCAGTCCACCTGGCCGTGCTGCTGCTCCAGTTTCAACTGGTCTGCCTGCGGCTATGGAATCCTGACCTGTTCACCGGACGTGCTACCTGTCCCAGACCTATTATTTGACCATGCTGGTCATTTACGAACATTTGAACATCTTGGCCATGTTCTGTTATAATCTCCACCCGGCACAGCCAGAAGAGGACTGGCCACCCCTCATAGCCTGGTTCCTCTCTAGGTTTCTTCCTAGGTTTTGGCCTTTCTAGGGAGTTTTTCCTAGCCAAGGTGCTTCAACACCTGCATTGCTTGCTGTTTGGGGTTTTAGCCTGGGTTTATGTACAGCACTTTGAGTTATCAGCTGATGTACGAAGGGCTATATAAATACATTTGATTTGATTAGATGTTTTTGATTTGATAAGGAAACGAGGCCCCGTAACAGTTCATAGCAGTCTGGAGAGAAAAGGAGGTCAGAACTCGCTCTCCTCCAGTATCTCCTCCATGGTCTCTCCCAGCGTCATCTCTCCGTCACTACCTGACAAACTCTTCCTGGTGTGGAACTCCAATCCTCCCATTTCTCTCCCCCTTCCTCTCCACCCTGCCACCGCCCCTCCTTCTCCCCCTCCTCTGTCCCCCTGCCAGGCCACCTGCAGCAGGTGTGAGTGTGTGGCAGGCCCACCCTCCTCCTCCTCATATGATTTGTTTTGATGGGAGCGTCGGCCTCTGGAGCACTTCCACAGGTGTTTGAGGGGCGCATCCCGGTAGTCAATACAGGGCGTGACCTGGAAGTGGTTCGTAAACCGGAAGAGCTGCCAGTGCTTCTTCAGCTCCGCCTGGAACTGGAGAAAATAGATTTATGTTGGTGTTTAATTGATTTATTATTTCCCATTATGATTTGTTAGCCTAACACTTAAGACTACAGTACATTTAACTGATAGTTTGTGGATAGCTACCTCTCCATTGGCGAAGCAGTACAGCACAGAAACCAAGAATCCCTGAGAGAGAGGTATGACAGTGATTGGCATTACTCTACTGGCTCATTTTCCAATGCATTTTTTTATCAGGACTAATTTCTCCCACTAAATGTTGTTCTCAATGGGATCTGGGTGCTTTCTTTTCTATCCTCAACAGGAACATAAATCAATGGAAACATAAGAAAACATTGTTATGTTCTTGTTGTGACATGCGGCCATTGTTCTCAGTTCTCACCTGGAAGGAGCTGAGGGTGAGGTTGATGACGTTCCTGGCATAGCGGGTGTTTCCCTCCACACACTCGTCAATCAGGAGAGTGAAAACCACCTCGTGGATTCCCAGTAAAGGGATCAGGACTAGTGTAGCCCTGGCCAAGCTTAGAGGAAAGGAAAGGCGTTATGGCATTCAGACAGTACTGGGGTTTTACTCCTGTAACAGATCAGTCACCCTTTTGAGAAACAGTACCTGTATCTGTAGTCTGTGAATCTCACTTGGTCTGCTTTTAACTTTGAGAGCAGCAGCATTAGTATTTTGATGAATATGTAGAAAATGACCTGCAACACAAATCAATTAAAAAATGTTTCTGTAAAACAGTAAGATTGTCCAGGTTTTTAGTCTGGTGTGTCAAAACGGTGTCTTTAAAGAACAGAAACCCCATGTTATTGTCATCAGTGCACCCTAACTATTCTGCCCTATAGATATGCTGATGACCACATATGACAACCACTACTCTGGCTGAAGTCTATGTCACTTGGTCTCTACTGACTACTGATCTACACTTTGTCTCTACTAACTACTGATCTTACAGACATCCCAAAATCAGTGTGAAATCAGTGAGAAATCACTGGAACGCTGAGGAGAACTGATGCCCCCAGTGTGTCAGTCTATATGGTTTGATGAATGATTTATCATTGTGTTACGTTGTTAGGTATCAGTCCCCCTCCCCTGCCCATAGACGAGCACTGCACTCGTCCTGGAGAAGCTACCGGCGCCAAACGGTAGTGTTGAAGCGGATCCCGTTTGAGTTGCGTTGGTCATCTCACAGTCAGGAACATGGAAGGCTTCAATTTGTTAGTAGGCCTAAGACGCAGATGTCAGCAGCAGGATAAACTCCAATCACAGGTGAAGACTAGTTAGTTAGCTATCCTGTTGAAACAATCCGATTCACATAATCTACATACGTTATCAGCTGATAGCCCGCCCCTATTTGCTCTCTCTTTGAGCAGAAGGCTATAAGCTTGCTTGCAATGGGGTTTTGCAGAAAATAAAGGCCTATGCTAAAATATATATATATTACTAATAATAATGAAAAATAATCAATACACTGAGTATACCAAACATTAGGAACACCTTCCTGATATGGAGTTGCTCATAGAACAGCGTCAATTTGTTGGGACATGGACTATACAAGGTGTTGAAAGCGTTCCACGTGGATGCTGGCTCATGTCGACTCCAATGCTTCCCACAGTTGTGTCAAGATGGCTGGATTTCCTTTGGGTTGTGGACCATTCTTGAAAAACCCAGCAGTGTTGCAGTTCTTGACACCTGTACACCTGGCACCTACTACTATACCCCATTCAAAGGCACTTCAGTATTTTGTCTTGCCCATTGACAATCTGAATGACACACATACAAAATCCATATGTCAATTGGCTCAAGGCTTAAAAGTCCTTCTTTAACCTGTCTCCTCCTCTTCATCTACACTGATTGAAGTGGATTTAACAAGTGACATTAATAAGGGATCATTGCTTTCACCTGGATTCACCTGGTCAATCTGTCTATTAAAACCTTCCCTAACCAGAAACCGTGGATTGATGACAGCATTCGCGCAAAACTGAAAGCACATACCACCGCATTTAATCATGGTACCACTGCATTTAATCATGGCAAGGTGACTGGAAACATGTACCATAGCATTTAATCATGGTAGCACTGCATTTAATCATGGCAAGGCGACTGGAAACATGGCCGAATACAAATAGTGTAGTTATTCCCTCCGTAAGGCAATCAAACAAACAAAGCGTCAGTATAGAGACAAAGTGGAGTCGCAATTCAACGGCTCAAACAAGAGACGCATGTGGCAGGGTCTACAGACAATCACGGATTACAAAAAGAAAACCAGCCCCGTTGCGGAGATCGACATCTTGCTCCCAGACAATTTAAGCAACTTCTTTGCGCGCTTTGAGGACAATACAGCGCCACTGACACGGCCTCTACCAAAGACTGTGGGCTCTCCTTCTCCGTGGCCAATATGAGTAAAACATTTAAACTTGTTAACCCTCGCAATGTTCCCGGCCCAGATGGCATCCCAGTCCTCAGAACACGCGCAGACCAGCTGGTGTATTTATGGACATATCCAATCAATCCCTATCCCAGTCTGCTGTCCCGAAATGCATTAAGATGGCCACCATTGTTCCTGTTCCCAAGAAAGCTAAGGTAACTGAACTAAATGATTATCGCCATGTAGCACTCACTTCTATCATCATGAAGTGCTTTGATAGACTAGTCAAGGATCACATCACCTCCACCCTACCTGTCACCCTAGACCCACTCCAATTTGCTTACCGCCCCAATAGGTCCACAGACGATGCAATCTCAACCCCACTGCACACTGCCCTAACCCATCTAGACAAGAGGAATACCTATGTGAGAATGCTGTTCATCGACTACAGCTCGGCATTTAACACCATAGTGCCCTCCAAGCTCGTCATCAAGCTCGAGACCCTGGGTCTCGACCACGCCCTGTGCAACTGGGTACTGGACTTCCTGACGGGCCGCCCCCAGGTGGTGAGGGTAGGCAACAACATTTCCACCCCGCTGATCCTCAACACTGGGGCCCCAAAAGGGTGCGTTCTGAGCCCTCTCCTGTACTCCCTGTTCACCCACGACTGCGTGGCCACGCACGCCTCCAACTCAATCATCAAGTTTCCGGACGACAGTGGTAGGCTTGATTACCAACAACGACGAGACGGCCTACAGGGAGGAGGTGAGGGCCCTAGGAGTGTGGTGTCAGGAAAATAACCTCACACTCAACGTCAACAAAACTAAGGAGATGATTGTGGACTTCACGAAACAACAGAGGGAACACCCCCCTAATCACATTGATGGAACAGTAGTGGAGAGGGTAGTAAGTTTTAAGTTCCTCGGCGTACACATCACAGACAAACTGAATTGGTCCACCCACACAGACAGCATCGTGAAGAAGGGGCAGCAGCGCCTCTTCAACCTCAGGAGGCTGAAGAAATTTGGCTTGTCACCAAAAGCACTCACAAACTTCTACAGATGCACAATCGAGAGCATCCTGTCGGGCTGTATCACCGCCTGGTATGGCAACTGCTCCGCCCACAACCGGCACTCCAGAGGGTAGTGAGGTCTGCACAACGCATCACCGGGGGCAAACTACCTGCCCTCCATGACACCTACACCACCCGATGTCACAGGAAGGCCATAAAGATCATCAAGGACAACAACCACCCGAGCCACTGCCTGTTCACCCCGTTATCATCCAGAAGGCGAGGTCAGTACAGGTGCATCAAAGCTGGGACCGAGAGACTGAAAAACAGCCTCTATCTCAAGGCCATCAGACTGTTAAACAGCCACCACTAACATTGAGTGGCTGCTGCCAACACACTGACTCAACTCCAGCCACTTTAATAATGGGAATTGATGGGAAATGATGTAAAATATATCACTAGCCACTTTAAACAATGCTACCTAATATAATGTTTACTTACCCTACATTATTCATCTCATAATGTATATGTATATACTGTACTCTATCATCTACTGCATCTTTATGTAATACATGTATCACTAGCCACTTTAACTATGCCACTTTGTTTACATACTCATCTCATACTGCACTCAATACCATCTACTGTATCTTGCCTATGCCGCACTCACTCATATATCTTTATGTACATATTATTTATCCCCTTACACTTGTGTGTATAAGGTAGTAGTTTTGGAATTGTTAGCTAGATTACTTGTTGGTTATTACTGCATTGTCGGAACTAGAAGCACAAGCATTTCGCTACACTCGCATTAACATCTGCTAACCATGTGTATGTGACAAATAAAATTGGATTTGATTTGATTTGAGGTTAGATTAGAGTAATGAGCCCATTCCAGGACCAGGGACCAGACAGAATCTGGGACGAACAACCGTTTAGCCGTGCCCCTCGAGCCTAAACAGGAGGTAGGGAGGATGGTCTCTGGGTCAGACGGAGTAGCAGCGGAGCTATGCAAGCGAGAGAGGGCATCAGGCTTCACATTCTTGGACCCAGGGCGGTAGGAGATGGTGAAATTGAAACGAGTGAACAGAGCCCAACGAGCCTGCCTTGAATTGAGGCACTTGGCAGTGCAGAGATATTCCAGATTCTTATGGTCAGTCCACACTAGGAATGGATGTTCCGCCTTTTTTAGCAAGTGACTCCATTCCTCCAACGTCATAGTTCCTCTCCGCGGGATAGTTAAGGAAAACGCATAGATACAGCTTTTGGTCCTGGGCAGAATGCTGGGACAGGACTGGCCGCACTCCAACGTCCGAGGCGTTGACCTCCACCATGAACAGATGGGATGGGTCCGGATGGATTAAGATGGGGGCTGTAGTGAACCGATGCTTGAGATCTGAAAATGCCCGGTCACAGCTGGGGATCATGTGAACGGAACATTGGGTGAGGTGAGTGCAGAGAGGGGGGAAGCCAGGGTGCTGTAGACCCGTATGAAGCAGCGGTAGAAATTAGCATATCCTAGGAAACATTGCAGCTGCACTCTGGATGTGGTTTGGGGCCACTACACCACCGCTCTCACCTTGTCTGGATCCATCTGAATGTTTCCGGCAGCAATGACGTATGCCAGAAAGGAGATAGCAGAACGATTAAATTCTTACTTCTCCGCCTTGACAAACAACTGGTTCTCAAGGAGGCACTGCAGGACTTGTGTGATGTGGAGAACATGCTCCTGAACTGAACGGGAAAAGACAAGGATGTTGTCAAGGTAGACAAACACAAACCAGTTCAACATGTCACAGAGCACTCATTAATCAGAGCCTGGAACACTGCAGGAGTGTTGGTCAGTCCGAATGGCATAACCAGATACTTGTAGTGCCCGCTAGCTGTGTTAAAGGCTGTCTTCCATTCCTCTCCTTCCAACTTCGAGAATTCAGTCGCCCCTGGAGGCTCAAAAGCTGAGGAGAGGAGTGGTAGCGGGTTGCGGTTTTTACCGGCCCCAGTAGTCGATTCACGGGGCACCAGCAGGGGAGGAAGAAGGACGAATGAACCCTGCCCCCAGAGAGTCCTCAATGTACCCTTCCATAGTCTTGATCTCCGGACCCGACAGGGATTAAAGCCGCCCCCGAGGCGGTGTAGTGCCAGGGAGGAGGTCAATGGCACAGTCATAGGGTTGATGCGGAGGAAGAGATGTGGTGCGGGTCTTGTTGAAAACCTTTTGGAGGTCTTGATACTCCGCAGGAATGGCAGAGAGAGCCGAGGCTTTATCCAAGTCCACAGGAAGACAGCCAGGGGCGGACCACGCCACCTTGAGGCAATGCACATGGCAGAACGGGCTCCAACCCATGTTGGAACCCATAGCCCAGTCAATCAGGAGGTTGTGCCTCTCCCTACTGCATTCCCATAGTTGACCATAGATCCTTATGGTCAAGGGAGTCGAGGTCCAAGGGCAGTTCCCGGGCTGCGAGCTCGTCCTTTATTCCTTCCGATAATCCATGATGGAACATGTCGAACAGGGATCCCGGGTTCCAGGCACTCTCTGCGGCTAAAGTGCGAAAGTCTACTTTGTAGTCTGCCACACTATGGGAGTCTTGACGCAATTGAAGTAGCTTCCGCCTCTCTCCCAGACAACGGAGAGTCGAACACCTTCCTTACTTCTGCCACAAAATCCTCCAGCCTACGGCGATTGCTCACACATCAGCATTATAAGATATGCTATCTTAGAATCGTCCAACGGAAACGAAGAGGGCTGCAGCTCAAAAATGAAGGAGCACTGGGAGAGAAACACCCAGCAGATTCCAGAATCCCCAGTGTAGCGCTTCAGAAGGGGAAGCCGGATTCTCGGGAAGCCGGGGTAGGATGGGAAGAAGCACCGCTAGTAGCGGGGTTACTGAGAGTCTGGGAGGCTTCCATTGTTGCTTCCTGCCTAATAGATAGTCTGCGGAATTGTTCCAACACTGCACTAATGGCATGGTCATGGTGTTCCGCCAAGGTGTGGAATCCTTCCACAAGGTTATGTAGTAACTCTTCATGTCTTCCAATGGTGGCTCCTTGTGAAGAGATAGTGTTGCAGAGATGGTCCAAATCTGCTGGATCAGTCATGACTACTTTGTACTATCACGACTCAGGATATGACCCAGGGAAGACTACTAAACAAAACTTGAGAACAGGAGAAATGGGCAAGATGCTGGTAAGACTTGACATAACAAGACAAACTGGCAACAGACAAACTGATAACGCAGGTATAAATACCCAGGGGATACTGGATAAAAATAGGAGTCACCTGGTGGGTGGTGGAGACAAGCACAAGACAGGTGAAACAGATCAGGGTGTGACACAAATAAGCAAAGATAATCGACAGTCCATCATTGCTTTAAGACATGAAGGTCAGTCAATGCGGAAAATTTCAAGAACTTTGAAAGTTTCTTCAAGTGCAGTCTCAAAAACCATCAAGCGCTATGATGAAACTGTCTCTCATCAGGATCGCCACAGGAAAGGAAGACCCAGAGTTAACTTTGCTGCAGAGGATAAGTTCATTAGAGTTACCAGCCTCAGAAATCATCAATTAACTGCATTTCAGATTGGAGCAGACAAATCTCAACATCAACTGTTCAGAGGAGACTGCATGAATTGTCATGGTCAAATTGCTGCAAAGAAACCACTACTAAAGGACACCAAAAATAATAAGAAATTTGCTTGGGGCAAGAAACATGTGCAATGGACATTAGACCGGTGGAAATCTGTCCTTTGGTCTGATGAGTCGAAATTTGAGATTTTTGGTTCCAACCACGGTGGCTTTGTGAGATACAGAGTGGGTAAATGGATGATCTCCGCATGTGTGGTTCCCACCGTGAAGCATGGAGGAGGAGGTGTGATGGTGTGGGGGTGCTTTGTTGGTGACACAGTCAGTGATTTATTTAGAATTCAAGGCACACTTAACCAGCATAGCTACAACAGCATTCTCCAGCGATATGCCATCCCATCTGGTTTGCGGTTAGTGGGACTATCATTTGTTTTTCAACAGGACCATGACCCAACACACCCCCAGGCTGTCAGATGAGCTGGTCCCCACAATCACCAGACCTCAACCCAATTGAGTTGGTTTGGGATGAGTTGGACTGCAGAGTGATGGAAAAGCAGCCAACAAGTGCTCAGCATATGTGGGAACTCCTTCAAGACTGTTGGAAAAGCATTCCAGGTGAAGCTGGATAAGACAATGCCAAGAGTGTGCAAAGCTGTCATCAAGGCAAAGGGTGGCTACTTTGAAGAATCAAAAATATAAAATATATTTTGATTTGTTTAATACTGTTTTTGTTACTACATGATTCCATATGTGTTATTTCATAGTTTTAATATCTCCACTATTATTCTACAATATAGAAATGAGTAAAAATAAAGAAAAACCCTTGCATGAGTAGCTGTGTCCAAACTTTTAACTGGTACTGTATATATACACACTCATTTGGCTTAATTAGCTTTGAATGTAAGAAAATTAAGTCAACAGGTTTTTTTTGGGGGGGGGGGGGCTTTTTTCACTTTGAGCACCTTTCTCTCCAAGGTCCGTGCACGGCCCTGGTTGGCTGCTACTCACCAACACAGATACAGTGATCGGACCTCTTATTATCCACCAGATCCATCTATCCTGATTGGCCCAGCACCTTAGGACAGAAGATTTTCAAACCAGATTTAGGCCTAGAGTATCAGCTTATAGCATAGACGTATTGGGTAAGTACACAGATCACTACTGATTGATTACTTTATGCGAAAAGCCAGAAATATGATCAGAAGTGTTGAAATGAGAGGAAATGCTCCCAAAATACTTACCCTTCATTTTCAAATAAAACTTTGGTAACTGTCCATGGTACCACAAACACGAATGGAGTACCTTTAGGAAGAACAAAGAGTATTTTGTTGCCGTAGTTGTTAATATATCTTCATTAGATCCTTAACCTAGCCAATGAACATGTCTTTGAAACATTAGAACCTGACCCCAGCCAATGAGCATGTATCTCTTGAGCAGCCGTCTCTTGGTGAGGACGGCGGTGAAGAGGAGAGTGTGGAGGAAGATGGCTTCCACCAGGAGCCAGAAGTAGTTACAGGCTACAAAATACTCCATGGACATCCGGGAGGCCTTACATACCACCGCTATCTACAGGAAGAGGAGAGACTATTCAATATTAGAAATGATACTGCCTTGTTAAATATATTACATTACACTGCCTTGTTAAATATATACATTACACTGCCTTGTTAAATATATACATTACACTGCCTTGTTAAATATATACATTACACTGCCTTGTTAAATATATACATTACACTGCCTTGTTAAATATATACATTACACTGCCTTGTAAAATGTAAATTACACTGCAGAAATACAGTGTAGACATTGTTAATGTTGTAAATGACTATTGTAGCTGGAAAAGGCAGATGTTTTTATGGAATATCTACATAGGTGTACAGAGGCCCATTATCAGCAACCATCACTCCTGTGTTCCAATGGCACGTTGTGTTAGCTAATCCAAGTTTATCATTTTAAAAGGCTAATTGATCATTAGAAAACCCTTTTGCAATTATGTTAGCAAAGCTGAAAACTGTTGTCCTGATTAAAGAAGCAATAAAACTGGCCTTCTTTAGACTAGTTGAGTATCTGGAGCATCAGCATTTGTGGGTTTGATTACAGGCTCAAAATTGCCAGAAACAAAGACTTTCTTCTGAAACTCGTCAGTCTATTCTTGTTCTGAGTAATGAAGGCTATTCCATGTGAGATATTGCCAAGAAACTAAAGAACTCGTACAATGCTGTGTACTACACCCTTCACTATTTAATGAAACAGCCAGTTGAGGACTTGTGAGGAGTCTGTTTCTCAGACTAGACACTCTAATGTACTTGCCCTCTTGCTCAGTTGTGCACCGGGGCCTCTCACTCCTCTTTCTATTCTGGTTAGAGATAGTTTGCACTGTTCTGTGAAGGGAGTAGTACACATCGTTGTACGAGATCTTTAGTTTCTTGGCAATTTCTCGCATGGAATAGCCTTCATTTCTCAGAACAAGAATAGACTGACGAGTTTCAGAAGAAAGTTATTTTTTTTCTGGCCATTTTGAGCTTATATCATAAGAAATAAATATTCTGAAGGTAATTTCTAATTAAATTCTCTGCAGGAGATGAATACCACTGAGTTGGAGTATGAGTTCCACCCTGGGTCGTCAATGGGTAGCTTGGTGTACATGACATGTAAAACGATCTCCTTTATGAAAACGGCTATGGCTCTCATCATGAACGACACAAACAGATTCATGTGGATGTAGTTCCTCGTACAGTGGAGCTTCCTGGAAGAGACAGAGGTTGGCATTGACTCAAAACCACCACTGACTATTTAGTGTGGAAGTTGATTTTGTTATTATGTGATTAAGATAAGTGCCCAGTACATAGGCAATCCAACGTAGTTGTTCTAATGTCATTTATAGTGATCGACAACATCTGTGATCTTGTTATTCTACCTCCCCTGATATCCGTTACATATTATACACTGACATTGAACACTGACTAGTGGGTTTCAATCGATGCCGTGACTAAGGAGAATGTCATTCATTTGCAATCATGTCATCGCCCAACCATAGTAGAATTCATCATATAACCATCATCAACATGTGTCTAAGCTGTTGATGCTGACCGCTTGACGCTGACCCCTTGACACTGACCTGAGAATGCCCATGAGGAGAGTGGCCAGAGAGAGGGAGAAGAGGGACAGACCGTAGCCGACGATGGAGATAACCCTCAGTGCTCCTTGGCGAAACACCTCATTCTCCTGGAAAACAACAGACAAACAAAAGTAAAAGAGGTGACCTTTGACCTCGATGGAACGTTCTGCTTTTTATCTGGATTTATGTTTGAAAATTCGGTTACAAGGCCTTTTCATAAGGTTTCCTCACAGCCTTTCCCTCACCTCGGCTTCAAAGAAACGTTTCTCATCGCATTCTCTCTGGTCCCGCCAGGCCTCCGAAGAATTCTCCTGGAGTCGCCAGCTCCCATTGGACAGACACTGCCTGTACACACTCCTGGAGTCATCTGGGTCAGGAAAAGGAACCAATAGGAGAGATGTGCTCACGAGCTAACCATGTTGGAAGATACGTTTAACTTTCTACTTTGGTAGAAATGGTATTATGTCATGTTGTGCCATCACGTGACATAATGGATATGGAACGTGTGTGAGACGAAGCCTGGAGACTCACCCTCTGTGACCCAGGGGAGGTAAGAAGGACAGGGCACTGACACGTTACCAGGAGCTGAGTGGGGCCAACACACAAATAGGTCAACCGTCCCGTTACAGTAGGTTCCTGAAAGGACAAACAAGGACAGAGTAAAGAGGCAAACTGAAAAGTACATGATAAAAAAAGTGCTACTGCTTATCTCAAAATTAATTAAAACTTAAAATTAATTTCCATACAGATGAATTGCAGCACTGACAGTCTGGCTGCAGTACAATTACAATACACATTGTAGCAGAAACATGCTACAATGATACGTGCTAGTGGCCAGGGCCAAAAACAAAACTGCTCACCAGTTCCTGAGAAGTAGCTTTCTGCTAAAATCCTGGTGCAGTTCTCCCTATATTCATTCCTTTTAGAGATCAACTCTTTAAGCGTCAGCTTCATGGCATCAGCTAATGGGGGATCCTAATGAAAATACAACACAATCAATCACAGAACCACCACCTTTCATGTCAAATAAGAAAATCCCCAAAGAATAGTCCATGAAAAATGATTAATGTTTACCACCCCCGGGCCCCAACAATGTGTCAGGAAGATAGAGGGGTATGTGGTTGGAGTGAGAGTCCACAAGATGGCAGTGTTTGAGTAGAATTCACGCTGAGGTATCTAACTGCTCAACCTCAATCGTCTTAGGAGTCTGTTTAGGCAATTTCACAAGCCTAGGGCTCAATTCAATCCGTGTCGCCGAATTTCAGCGCTATCTCACAATTGAAATGTACAGGTAATTTCCGATTGAGCTGCAACAACAACATATCCAGGGTGAAAAGGTCCATTGCAGACATTTTTATCTCAATATCAAATTATTTCTGGGTAAAAATTAAGTACCTTACTGTGATTGTAAAAACAAAAAAAGCTTCTTGGCAAAGACAAATCATTTTGCCAGGACTGTCTGTCTGGGAGTGGTCTGAATGGGGAGGGATAGCTATTATTGGCAGAGAGGTTTGAAACTTTCCTTATTGGTCTATCACCTAATTTATCACCTGGTGACCTAAACTCCACCCCTCGAAAACAGGATACAATGAATTCAGGCGGTCTTTTCAAACAGCTCTTACAATAAAAAGTAATGATTATAATTTTCACAATTTCACAGTATAATTCCAACCTCAGTGTGGAAATGTATATAAAACACAGGAAATCATGTTTTTCACTGAACTGGGTCTTTAACTGTGAATGCAGTCTTCGCGAACACGCTGAACTTCGGTGATATACGGAGTGAATCGTGACCATAATATCATGTGGTCTATACTACTAGAAGTAAATATACCGGTATCATTTACTCTGAGGGGAGAAATAAAGTTAGGAGATTTAACCAGCAATGCCTCAGTTAGGCTGCATTTACACAGGCAGCCCAATTCAGATCTTTCATCAATTATGTGCATATCTGTTTCCCATCTGATTTTTTCAGCAACAACAACATAAAAACACATAAAATATGATCTTATAACTTCCAATTTATACCGCTTCCATATGGCTGCCCAATTCAGATATTTAAATATTTTGCCAATAATTGGGGTAATAAGTAGTTTCATTGCACATGAGCTGTCGTTGCCATGACAACCACCCCAAAATGTAAAGCAACAGAGATGGGAAATTAGCGTTGCGTTTGTGTGCTCCTTCAGATGCTACATCCATCTGATTCAGGTCACATGTAAAACTATGTGTGGACAGTCAGAAAAAAAAGATTAGAAATAACGAAAAAATCAGATTTGGGTTCTTACCTGCATTTTCATCATCTTGGTCCAAAACTTAAGATATCTTTACACATGCTTGGGCAGTGTCCTTTTTACCCCCTTTTTCTCCCAGATTTCGTTATTATGATTTTGTCTCATCGCTGCAACTCCCCAACTGGCTTGGGAGAGGCGAACGGGGAGTCATGCGTCCTCCGAAGCATGACCCGCCAAGCCCCGTTTCTTAACATCCGCTAGCTTAACCCAGAAGCCAGCTGCACCAATGTGGCGAAAGAAAAACACAGTTCAACTGATGACCGAAGTCAGCCTGCTGGCACCAGGCACACCACAAGGAGTCGCTAGAGTGCGATGAGCCAAGTAAAGCACACCCCGACCAGACCCTCCACTAACTGCGACAAAGCTGGGCCAATTATGCATCGAACTCCAGGCTGTAGTGACGCCGCAACACTGCGATGCAGTGCCTTGGACTACTGCGCCACTCGAGAGGCCCGACCTTCTCTTCTAATTCTAGTGATAGACCAACCCGTCTCTTCTGATTATAGTGACAGACCAACCCATTTCTTCTGATTCTAGTGAAAGACCAAACCTTCTCTTCTGATTCTAGTTACAGACCAACCCTTCGGATTCTAGTGACATACCAATCTTTCTAATTCAAGTGACAAACCAAACCTTCTTTTACGATTCCAGTGACATACCAACCCTTCTCCTCTAATTCTAATGACAGACCAACCCTTCTAATTCTAATGGCATACCAACCCCTCTCTTCTGATTCTAGAGACATATCCACTCTTCTCCTCTGATTCTAGTGAGAGATCAACCCACCGCTTCTGATTCTGGAGACAGACCGACCCTTCTGATTCTAGTGACTTACCAACCCTTCTGATTCTAGGAATTGACCAACCCTTCTGATTCTATTGACAGACCAACCCTTCTGATTCTAGAGACAAACCAAACCTTCCGATTCTAGTGACATGCCAACTCTTCTCATCTGATTCTAGTGACAGACCAACCCTCCTCTTCTGATTCTAGTGACAGACCAACCCTCCTCTTCTGATTCTAGTGACAGACCAACTCTTCTCATCTAATTCTAGTGACAGACCAACCATCCTCTTCTGATTCTAGAGACAAACCAAACCTTCCGATTCTAATGACAGACCAACCCTTCTCTTCCAATTCGAGTGACTTACCAACCCTTCTGATTCTAGTGACAGACCAACCCTCCTCTTCTGATTCTAGAGACAAATCAAAAGTTCCGATTCAAATGACATACCAGCTCTTCTCATCTGATTCTAGTGACTTACCAACCCTTCTGATCCTAGTGACAGACCAACCCATCTGATTCTAGTGACAGACCAACCCATCTGATTCTAGTGACAGACCAACCCTTCTGATTCTAGTGACAGACCAACCCTTCTGATCCTAGTGACATACCAACCCTTTTGATTATAGTGGCATACTAATCCTTCTCTTCTGATTCTAGTGACAGACCAACCCCTCTGATCCAAGTGACATACAAACCCTTCTGATTCTAGTGACATACCAACCCTTCTGATTCTAGTGCCATACCAACACTTCTAATTCTTGTGACAGACCAACCCTTCTCTTCTGATACTAGTGACAGGCCAACCCTTCTGATTCTAGTGACAGACCAACCCTTTGGATTCTAGTAATATACTAACCCTACTGATTCTAGTGCCATACCAACTCTTCTCTTCTGATTCTAGTGACAGACCAACCCTTCTGATCTGACTCTAGTGACAGACCAACCCTTCTCTTCCAATTCTAGTGACAGATTAAACAGTCTCTTTTGATTCTGGTGACAGACCAACCATTCTGATTATAGCAACAGACCAACCATTCTGATTCTAGCGTCAGACCAACCCTTCTCTTCTGATTCTAGTGACAGACCAACCCATCTGATTCTAGTGACATACCAACCCTTTTGATTCTAGGGACAGACCAACCCTTCTCATCTGATTCTAGTGACAGACCAACCCTTCTCTTCTGATTCTAGTGACAGACCAACCCTTCTCTTCTGATTCTAGTGACAGACAGACAATTATCTTCTGATTCTAGTGACAGACCAGCCCTTCTCTTTCGATTCTAGTGACAGACCAAACCTTCCCTTCTGTTTCTAGTGACAGACAAAACCTTCTCTTCTGTTTCTAGTGACAGACCAACCCTTCTCTTCTGATTCTAGTGACAGGCCAACCCTTCCGATTCTAGTGATAGGCCAACCATTCTGATTCTAGTGACAGACCAACCCTTTTGATTCTAGAGACAAACCAATCCTTATCTTCTGATTCTAGTGACAGACCAACCCTTCTCTTCCCTTTTAAAGGTAAACAGAGAATCAAAGTTTCCCATTTAGAATCTGTCGTTCCACGGGTGGGGTGTAGTACCATCCAATGGATTCTATTTCTATGTGTGGTACTCTATCTCTGACTAACATTCCCTGCCTTGCCTTCACTCTCCAGTAGGGATACATATCTCAATCTTGAGCTGTGTATCCTCCCTGTGCCTGCCCACCTGTTCCTATATCCTATAAGAGCTCCCTGAATGTCTAACACTTCAATGACCCACTCTATTCCCCTACACACCACCACCTGTTCCTGTGTCTGATAAGAGCTCCCTGACGGTTTAACACTTCAATTACCCATTCTATCTCTTACCATCATGTTGTCTGTCTCCTCCCACCAGGTTGTCTGTTTCCTACCACCAGGATGTCTGTCTCCTACCACCAGGATGTCTGTCTCCTACCATCAGGTTGTCTGTTTCCTACAACCAGGTTGTCTGTCTCCTACCACCAGGTTGTCTGTATCCTACCACCAGTACCACCCAGGGTGTCTTTCTCCTACCACCAGGTTGTCTGTTTCCTACCACCAGGATGTCTGTCTCCTACCACCAGGTTGTCTGTCTCCTACCATCAGGTTGTCTGTTTCCTACCACCAGGTTGTCTGTCTCCTACCACCAGGTTGTCTGTCTCCTACCACCAGGATGTCTGTCTCCTACCACCAGGTTGTCTGTCTCCTACCATGATGATGTCTGTCTCCTACCACCAGATTGTCTGTCTCCTACCACCAGGATGTCTGTCTCCTACCACCAGGATGTCTGTCTCCTACCACCAGGTTGTCTGTTTCCTACCACCAGGTTGTCTGTCTCCTACCACCAGGTTGTCTGTCTCCTACCACCAGTACCACCCAGGGTGTCTTTCTCCTACCACCAGGTTGTCTGTTTCCTACCACCAGGATGTCTGTCTCCTACCACCAGGTTGTCTGTCTCCTACCATCAGGTTGTCTGTTTCCTACCACCAGGTTGTCTGTCTCCTACCACCAGGTTGTCTGTCTCCTACCACCAGGATGTCTGTCTCCTACCACCAGGTTGTCTGTCTCCTACCACCAGGTTGTCTGTCTCCTACCATCAGGTTGTCTGTTTCCTACCACCAGGTTGTCTGTCTCCTACCACCAGGTTGTCTGTCTCCTACCACCAGGATGTCTGTCTCCTACCACCAGGTTGTCTGTCTCCTACCATGATGTTGTCTGTCTCCTACCACCAGGTTGTCTGTCTCCTACCACCAGGATGTCTTTCTCCTACCACCAGGTTGTCTGTCTCCTACCACCAGGTTGTCTGTCTCCTACCATCAGGTTGTCTGTCTCCTACCACCAGGATGTCTGTCTCCTACCATCAGGTTGTTCTATCTCATTCTATCTCTTACCATCATGTTGTCTGTCTCCTCCCACCAGGTTGTCTGTTTCCTACCACCAGGATGTCTGTCTCCTACCACCAGGATGTCTGACTCCTACCATCAGGTTGTCTGTTTCCTACCACCAGGTTGTCTGTCTCCTACCACCAGGTTGTCTGTCTCCTACCACCAGTACCACCCAGGGTGTCTTTCTCCTACCACCAGGTTGTCTGTTTCCAACCACCAGGATGTCTGTCTCCTACCACCAGGTTGTCTGTCTCCTACCATCAGGTTGTCTGTTTCCTACCACCAGGTTGTCTGTCTCCTAACACCAGGTTGTCTGTCTCCTACCACCAGGATGTCTGTCTCCTACCACCAGGTTGTCTGTCTCCTACCACCAGGTTGTCTGTCAACTACCATCAGGTTGTCTGTTTCCTACCACCAGGTTGTCTGTCTCCTACCACCAGGTTGTCTGTCTCCTACCACCAGGATGTCTGTCTCCTACCACCAGGTTGTCTGTCTCCTACCATGATGTTGTCTGTCTCCTACCACCAGGTTGTCTGTCTCCTACCACCAGGATGTCTGTCTCCTACCACCAGGTTGTCTGTCTCCTACCACCAGGTTGTCTGTCTCCTACCATCAGGTTGTCTGTTTCCTACCACCAGGTTGTCTGTCTCCTACCACCAGGTTGTCTGTCTCCTACCACCAGGATGTCTGTCTCCTACCACCAGGTTGTCTGTCTCCTACCATCAGGTTGTCTGTTTCCTACCACCAGGTTGTCTGTCTCCTACCACCAGGTTGTCTGTCTCCTACCACCAGGATGTCTGTCTCCTACCATCAGGTTGTCTGTCTCCTACCACCAGGATGTCTGTCTCCTACCACCAGGTTGTCTGTCTCCTACCATCAGGTTGTCTGTCTCCTACCACCAGGTTGTCTGTCTCCTACCATCAGGTTGTCTGTTTCCTACCACCAGGTTGTCTGTCTCCTACCACCAGGTTGTCTGTCTCCTACCACCAGTACCACCCAGGGTGTCTTTCTCCTACCACCAGGTTGTCTGTCTCCTACCATCAGGTTGTCTGTTTCCTACCATCAGGTTGTCTGTTTCCTGCCACCAGGTTGTCAGTCTCCTATCATCAGTTTGTCTGTCTCCTACCACCACCAGGTTGTCTGTTTCCTACCACCAGGTTGTCTGTCTCTTACCATCATGTTGTCTGTCTCCTAACATGATGGTGTCTGTCTCCTACCATCAGGTTGTCTGTCTCCTACCATGATGTTGTCTGTCTCCTACCACCAGGTTGTCTGTCTCCTATCATCAGGTTGTCTGTTTCCTACCACCAGGTTGTCTGTCTCCTACCACCAGGTTGTCTGTTTCCAACCACCAGGATGTCTGTCTCCTACCACCAGGTTGTCTGTCTCCTACCATCAGGTTTTCTGTTTCCTACCACCAGGTTGTCTGTTTCCTACCACCAGGTTGTCTGTCTCCTACCACCAGGTTGTCTGTCTCCTACCACCAGGATGTCTGTCTCCTACCACCAGGTTGTCTGTCTCCTACCATGATGATGTCTGTCTCCTACCACCAGATTGTCTGTCTCCTACCACCAGGATGTCTGTCTCCTACCACCAGGTTGTCTGTCTCCTACCACCAGGTTGTCTGTTTCCTACCACCAGGTTGTCTGTCTCCTACCACCAGGTTGTCTGTCTCCTACCACCAGTACCACCCAGGGTGTCTTTCTCCTACCACCAGGTTGTCTGTTTCCTACCACCAGGATGTCTGTCTCCTACCACCAGGTTGTCTGTCTCCTACCATCAGGTTGTCTGTTTCCTACCACCAGGTTGTCTGTCTCCTACCACCAGGTTGTCTGTCTCCTACCACCAGGATGTCTGTCTCCTACCACCAGGTTGTCTGTCTCCTACCACCAGGTTGTCTGTCTCCTACCATCAGGTTGTCTGTTTCCTACCACCAGGTTGTCTGTCTCCTACCACCAGGTTGTCTGTCTCCTACCACCAGGATGTCTGTCTCCTACCACCAGGTTGTCTGTCTCCTACCATGATGTTGTCTGTCTCCTACCACCAGGTTGTCTGTCTCCTACCACCAGGATGTCTGTCTCCTACCACCAGGTTGTCTGTCTCCTACCACCAGGTTGTCTGTCTCCTACCATCAGGTTGTCTGTCTCCTACCACCAGGATGTCTGTCTCCTACCATCAGGTTGTTCTATCTCATTCTATCTCTTACCATCATGTTGTCTGTCTCCTCCCACCAGGTTGTCTGTTTCCTACCACCAGGATGTCTGTCTCCTACCACCAGGATGTCTGACTCCTACCATCAGGTTGTCTGTCTCCTACCATCAGGTTGTCTGTTTCCTACCACCAGGTTGTCTGTCTCCTAACACCAGGTTGTCTGTCTCCTACCACCAGGATGTCTGTCTCCTACCACCAGGTTGTCTGTCTCCTACCACCAGGTTGTCTGTCAACTACCATCAGGTTGTCTGTTTCCTACCACCAGGTTGTCTGTCTCCTACCACCAGGTTGTCTGTCTCCTACCATCAGGTTGTCTGTTTCCTACCACCAGGTTGTCTGTCTCCTACCACCAGGTTGTCTGTCTCCTACCACCAGGATGTCTGTCTCCTACCACCAGGTTGTCTGTCTCCTACCATCAGGTTGTCTGTTTCCTACCACCAGGTTGTCTGTCTCCTACCACCAGGTTGTCTGTCTCCTACCACCAGGATGTCTGTCTCCTACCATCAGGTTGTCTGTCTCCTACCACCAGGATGTCTGTCTCCTACCACCAGGTTGTCTGTCTCCTACCATCAGGTTGTCTGTCTCCTACCACCAGGTTGTCTGTCTCCTACCATCAGGTTGTCTGTTTCCTACCACCAGGTTGTCTGTCTCCTACCACCAGGTTGTCTGTCTCCTACCACCAGTACCACCCAGGGTGTCTTTCTCCTACCACCAGGTTGTCTGTCTCCTACCATCAGGTTGTCTGTTTCCTACCATCAGGTTGTCTGTTTCCTGCCACCAGGTTGTCAGTCTCCTATCATCAGTTTGTCTGTCTCCTACCACCACCAGGTTGTCTGTTTCCTACCACCAGGTTGTCTGTCTCTTACCATCATGTTGTCTGTCTCCTAACATGATGGTGTCTGTCTCCTACCATCAGGTTGTCTGTCTCCTACCATGATGTTGTCTGTCTCCTAACACCAGGTTGTCTGTCTCCTACCACCAGGATGTCTGTCTCCTACCACCAGGTTGTCTGTCTCCTACCACCAGGTTGTCTGTCAACTACCATCAGGTTGTCTGTTTCCTACCACCAGGTTGTCTGTCTCCTACCACCAGGTTGTCTGTCTCCTACCATCAGGTTGTCTGTTTCCTACCACCAGGTTGTCTGTCTCCTACCACCAGGTTGTCTGTCAACTACCATCAGGTTGTCTGTCTCCTACCACCAGGTTGTCTGTCTCCTACCACCAGGTTGTCTGTCTCCTACCACCAGGATGTCTGTCTCCTACCACCAGGTTGTCTGTCTCCTACCATGAAGTTGTCTGTCTCCTACCACCAGGTTGTCTGTCTCCTACCACCAGGATGTCTGTCTCCTACCACCAGGTTGTCTGTCTCCTACCACCAGGTTGTCTGTCTCCTACCATCAGGTTGTCTGTTTCCTACCACCAGGTTGTCTGTCTCCTACCACCAGGTTGTCTGTCTCCTACCACCAGGATGTCTGTCTCCTACCACCAGGTTGTCTGTCTCCTACCATCAGGTTGTCTGTTTCCTACCACCAGGTTGTCTGTCTCCTACCACCAGGTTGTCTGTCTCCTACCACCAGGATGTCTGTCTCCTACCACCAGGTTGTCTGTCTCCTACCATCAGGTTGTCTGTTTCCTACCACCAGGTTGTCTGTCTCCTACCACCAGGTTGTCTGTCTCCTACCACCAGGATGTCTGTCTCCTACCATCAGGTTGTCTGTCTCCTACCACCAGGATGTCTGTCTCCTACCACCAGGTTGTCTGTCTCCTACCATCAGGTTGTCTGTCTCCTACCACCAGGTTGTCTGTCTCCTACCATCAGGTTGTCTGTTTCCTACCACCAGGTTGTCTGTCTCCTACCACCAGGTTGTCTGTCTCCTACCACCAGTACCACCCAGGGTGTCTTTCTCCTACCACCAGGTTGTCTGTCTCCTACCATCAGGTTGTCTGTTTCCTGCCACCAGGTTGTCAGTCTCCTATCATCAGTTTGTCTGTCTCCTACCACCACCAGGTTGTCTGTTTCCTACCACCAGGTTGTCTGTCTCTTACCATCATGTTGTCTGTCTCCTAACATGATGGTGTCTGTCTCCTACCATCAGGTTGTCTGTCTCCTACCATGATGTTGTCTGTCTCCTACCACCAGGTTGTCTGTCTCCTATCATCAGGTTGTCTGTTTCCTACCACCAGGTTGTCTGTCTCCTACCACCAGGTTGTCTGTCTCCTACCACCAGGTTGTCTGTTTCCAACCACCAGGATGTCTGTCTCCTACCACCAGGTTGTCTGTCTCCTACCATCAGGTTGTCTGTTTCCTACCACCAGGTTGTCTGTCTCCTAACACCAGGTTGTCTGTCTCCTACCACAAGGATGTCTGTCTCCTACCACCAGGTTGTCTGTCTCCTACCACCAGGTTGTCTGTCTCCTACCATCAGGTTGTCTGTTTCCTACCACCAGGTTGTCTGTCTCCTACCACCAGGTTGTCTGTCTCCTACCACCAGGATGTCTGTCTCCTACCACCAGGTTGTCTGTCTCCTAACACCAGGTTGTCTGTCTCCTACCACCAGGATGTCTGTCTCCTACCACCAGGTTGTCTGTCTCCTACCATCAGGTTGTCTGTTTCCTACCACCAGGTTGTCTGTCTCCTACCACCAGGTTGTCTGTCTCCTACCACCAGGTTGTCTGTCTCCTACCACCAGGTTGTCTGTCTCCTACCACCAGGATGTCTGTCTCCTACCACCAGGTTGTCTGTCTCCTACCATGAAGTTGTCTGTCTCCTACCACCAGGTTGTCTGTCTCCTACCACCAGGATGTCTGTCTCCTACCACCAGGTTGTCTGTCTCCTACCACCAGGTTGTCTGTCTCCTACCATCAGGTTGTCTGTTTCCTACCACCAGGTTGTCTGTCTCCTACCACCAGGTTGTCTGTCTCCTACCACCAGGATGTCTGTCTCCTACCACCAGGTTGTCTGTCTCCTACCATCAGGTTGTCTGTTTCCTACCACCAGGTTGTCTGTCTCCTACCACCAGGTTGTCTGTCTCCTACCACCAGGATGTCTGTCTCCTACCACCAGGTTGTCTGTCTCCTACCATCAGGTTGTCTGTTTCCTACCACCAGGTTGTCTGTCTCCTACCAACAGGTTGTCTGTCTCCTACCACCAGGATGTCTGTCTCCTACCATCAGGTTGTCTGTCTCCTACCACCAGGATGTCTGTCTCCTACCACCAGGTTGTCTGTCTCCTACCATCAGGTTGTCTGTCTCCTACCACCAGGTTGTCTGTCTCCTACCATCAGGTTGTCTGTTTCCTACCACCAGGTTGTCTGTCTCCTACCACCAGGTTGTCTGTCTCCTACCACCAGTACCACCCAGGGTGTCTTTCTCCTACCACCAGGTTGTCTGTCTCCTACCATCAGGTTGTCTGTTTCCTACCATCAGGTTGTCTGTTTCCTGCCACCAGGTTGTCAGTCTCCTATCATCAGTTTGTCTGTCTCCTACCACCACCAGGTTGTCTGTTTCCTACCACCAGGTTGTCTGTCTCTTACCATCATGTTGTCTGTCTCCTAACATGATGGTGTCTGTCTCCTACCATCAGGTTGTCTGTCTCCTACCATGATGTTGTCTGTCTCCTACCACCAGGTTGTCTGTCTCCTATCATCAGGTTGTCTGTTTCCTACCACCAGGTTGTCTGTCTCCTACCACCAGGTTGTCTGTCTCCTACCACCAGGTTGTCTGTTTCCAACCACCAGGATGTCTGTCTCCTACCACCAGGTTGTCTGTCTCCTACCATCAGGTTGTCTGTTTCCTACCACCAGGTTGTCTGTCTCCTAACACCAGGTTGTCTGTCTCCTACCACAAGGATGTCTGTCTCCTACCACCAGGTTGTCTGTCTCCTACCACCAGGTTGTCTGTCTCCTACCATCAGGTTGTCTGTTTCCTACCACCAGGTTGTCTGTCTCCTACCACCAGGTTGTCTGTCTCCTACCACCAGGATGTCTGTCTCCTACCACCAGGTTGTCTGTCTCCTACCACCAGGTTGTCTGTCTCCTACCATCAGGTTGTCTGTTTCCTACCACCAGGTTGTCTGTCTCCTACCACCAGGTTGTCTGTCTCCTACCACCAGGATGTCTGTCTCCTACCACCAGGTTGTCTGTCTCCTACCATGATGTTGTCTGTCTCCTACCACCAGGTTGTCTGTCTCCTACCACCAGGATGTCTGTCTCCTACCACCAGGTTGTCTGTCTCCTACCACCAGGTTGTCTGTCTCCTACCATCAGGTTGTCTGTCTCCTACCACCAGGATGTCTGTCTCCTACCATCAGGTTGTTCTATCTCATTCTATCTCTTACCATCATGTTGCCTGTCTCCTCCCACCAGGTTGTCTGTTTCCTACCACCAGGATGTCTGTCTCCTACCACCAGGATGTCTGACTCCTACCATCAGGTTGTCTGTTTCCTACCACCAGGTTGTCTGTCTCCTACCACCAGGATGTCTGTCTCCTACCACCAGTACCACCCAGGGTGTCTTTCTCCTACCACCAGGTTGTCTGTTTCCAACCACCAGGTTGTCTGTCTCCTACCACCAGGTTGTCTGTCTCCTACCATCAGGTTGTCTGTTTCCTACCACCAGGTTGTCTGTCTCCTAACACCAGGTTGTCTGTCTCCTACCACCAGGATGTCTGTCTCCTACCACCAGGTTGTCTGTCTCCTACCACCAGGTTGTCTGTCAACTACCATCAGGTTGTCTGTCTCCTACCACCAGGTTGTCTGTCTCCTACCACCAGGTTGTCTGTCTCCTACCACCAGGATGTCTGTCTCCTACCACCAGGTTGTCTGTCTCCTACCATGATGTTGTCTGTCTCCTACCACCAGGTTGTCTGTTTCCTACCACCAGGTTGTCTGTCTCCTACCACCAGGTTGTCTGTCTCCTACCACCAGGTTGTCTGTCTCCTACCATCAGGTTGTCTGTTTCCTACCACCAGGTTGTCTGTCTCCTACCACCAGGTTGTCTGTCTCCTACCACCAGGATGTCTGTCTCCTACCACCAGGTTGTCTGTCTCCTACCATCAGGTTGTCTGTTTCCTACCACCAGGTTGTCTGTCTCCTACCACCAGGTTGTCTGTCTCCTACCACCAGGATGTCTGTCTCCTACCATCAGGTTGTCTGTCTCCTACCACCAGGATGTCTGTCTCCTACCACCAGGTTGTCTGTCTCCTACCATCAGGTTGTCTGTCTCCTACCACCAGGTTGTCTGTCTCCTACCATCAGGTTGTCTGTTTCCTACCACCAGGTTGTCTGTCTCCTACCACCAGGTTGTCTGTCTCCTACCACCAGTACCACCCAGGGTGTCTTTCCCCTACCACCAGGTTGTCTGTCTCCTACCATCAGGTTGTCTGTTTCCTACCATCAGGTTGTCTGTTTCCTGCCACCAGGTTGTCAGTCTCCTATCATCAGTTTGTCTGTCTCCTACCACCACCAGGTTGTCTGTTTCCTACCACCAGGTTGTCTGTCTCTTACCATCATGTTGTCTGTCTCCTAACATGATGGTGTCTGTCTCCTACCATCAGGTTGTCTGTCTCCTACCATGATGTTGTCTGTCTCCTACCACCAGGTTGTCTGTCTCCTATCATCAGGTTGTCTGTTTCCTACCACCAGGTTGTCTGTCTCCTACCACCAGGTTGTCTGTCTCCTACCACCAGGTTGTCTGTTTCCAACCACCAGGATGTCTGTCTCCTACCACCAGGTTGTCTGTCTCCTACCATCAGGTTGTCTGTTTCCTACCACCAGGTTGTCTGTCTCCTAACACCAGGTTGTCTGTCTCCTACCACAAGGATGTCTGTCTCCTACCACCAGGTTGTCTGTCTCCTACCACCAGGTTGTCTGTCAACTACCATCAGGTTGTCTGTTTCCTACCACCAGGTTGTCTGTCTCCTACCACCAGGTTGTCTGTCTCCTACCACCAGGATGTCTGTCTCCTACCACCAGGTTGTCTGTCTCCTACCATGATGTTGTCTGTCTCCTACCACCAGGTTGTCTGTCTCCTACCACCAGGATGTCTGTCTCCTACCACCAGGTTGTCTGTCTCCTACCACCAGGTTGTCTGTCTCCTACCATCAGGTTGTCTGTTTCCTACCACCAGGTTGTCTGTCTCCTACCACCAGGTTGTCTGTCTCCTACCACCAGGATGTCTGTCTCCTACCACCAGGTTGTCTGTCTCCTACCATCAGGTTGTCTGTTTCCTACCACCAGGTTGTCTGTCTCCTACCACCAGGTTGTCTGTCTCCTACCACCAGGATGTCTGTCTCCTACCATCAGGTTGTCTGTCTCCTACCACCAGGATGTCTGTCTCCTACCACCAGGTTGTCTGTCTCCTACCATCAGGTTGTCTGTCTCCTACCACCAGGTTGTCTGTCTCCTACCATCAGGTTGTCTGTTTCCTACCACCAGGTTGTCTGTCTCCTACCACCAGGTTGTCTGTCTCCTACCACCAGTACCACCCAGGGTGTCTTTCTCCTACCACCAGGTTGTCTGTCTCCTACCATCAGGTTGTCTGTTTCCTACCATCAGGTTGTCTGTTTCCTGCCACCAGGTTGTCAGTCTCCTATCATCAGGTTGTCTGTCTCCTACCATCAGGTTGTCTGTCTCCTACCACCAGGTTGTCTGTCTCCTACCATTATGTTGTCTGTCTCCTACCATCAGGTTGTCTGTCTCCTACCATGATGTTGTCTGTCTCCTACCATCAGGTTGTCTGTCTCCTATCATCAGGTTGTCTGTCTCCTACCACCAGGTTGTCTGTTTCCTACCACCAGGTTGTCTGTCTCCTACCACCAGGTTGTCTGTCTCCTACCACCAGGTTGTCTGTCTCCTACCATCAGGTTGTCTGTCTCCTACCACCAGGTTGTCTGTCTCCTACCATCAGGTTGTCTGTTTCCTACCACCAGGTTGTCTGTCTCCTACCACCAGGTTGTCTGTCTCCTACCACCAGTACCACCCAGGGTGTCTTTCTCCTACCACCAGGTTGTCTGTCTCCTACCATCAGGTTGTCTGTTTCCTACCATCAGGTTGTCTGTTTCCTGCCACCAGGTTGTCAGTCTCCTATCATCAGGTTGTCTGTCTCCTACCATCAGGTTGTCTGTCTCCTACCACCAGGTTGTCTGTCTCCTACCATTATGTTGTCTGTCTCCTACCACCAGGTTGTCTGTCTCCTACCATCAGGTTGTCTGTTTCCTACCATCAGGTTGTCTGTTTCCTGCCACCAGGTTGTCAGTCTCCTATCATCAGGTTGTCTGTCTCCTACCACCAGGTTGTCTGTCTCCTACCACCAGGTTGTCTGTCTCCTATCATCAGGTTGTCTGTCTCCTACCACCAGGTTGTCTGTCTCCTATCATCAGGTTGTTTGTCTCTTAACATCAGGTTGTCTGGACAGCAGATATCACAGACGAGAGAGAGAGTTTGTGTCGGTCTCTGCTTTTATCTGGGGTGAAAAGAAAATGCATGGGCTCTCCTCTACCTTTTAGAAATAGGATTTAAAATCCACAAGACACTTAAGGATTCTGAGCTTAACTCAGTTATAGTGCTGATGTAATTTAGGAACCTGGGAGTCAAATGTGAGATATCTCTATTTTTGTAAACAAATGTTTCATTTTGGAGTTAGAAGGTTGGTCGCAACATGGCAAATCTTTGTGGAAATCTGTTACAGCTAAAGTCGAAAATCCACAATGCAATGCTCTCTCTATGGGCTGGCTTGTTAGTTAGCTAGCCAGCTAGCAAACGTAGCTACACACAATAATACCAAAGACAATATCAGCATGTAGTAGCTAGTTAGCTGTAAATTGGCCTAAACAAACTGCACTATCAATTTAGGAGTCTACAGTCTCACCATGTTCAACCTGCAGATTGATGTGCCTCACAGAGTGGAGCCTAACATTTGCAACTGCAGATATACATTTTGAGGCGATGGGAAACATTGCCCATTCTACGTCAATGGGCCGCCCGGTGCATTTTAGGCAATTCTGGGACAAGGAGCGCTCCCCTTCAAGGAGGGAATGGGAGTCTATTGGGCGTCAGCTCAAAAACCCAACATTAGCACGAATTTCATCAACAAGAAATACAACATTACAAATATTTTCCGCAATATGAGATTATTAACTTGCTATCTGTAGTATCGTATAGCTTTGGAATCGTAACATTACGTACTTTTGAGGAAAATAGGCACGTTTCTCGACACATAACCTGACTTTGAGAAGGGATTGCGTGATGATTAGCTTAGCAACCGTGTGACGCAGCATGACAACGTGAACGTGATTGGCCGACAGCCTGCTGGATGGGGCGTTATACCTTCCTCCATTCATTGGATTCTTATCTCCTTTCTGTAATATCTCTGACAATGGCACCATGCAATGCAGCCTGGACTAAAGAGAGACAAATGGGAAAAATGTACTAGACCCTCTGTTAAAGAAAACAATGGCTCATTCAAGAGAAGACAACCTATTGCGTTATGACATCGGCCAGTATTGTATTCTGACATGTATGATAGATGCTTTAACACCATCTAAAACTCGTATTCCTATACACTTCCAATGTAGTGAGAGAGACTTTATCACAGTGCTACGTCATACCGGCCGGATCTCTGCCTGCTTGAACGCCAATAACTCAGATACTCATGAAAACATGAAATGACCCAGGGAATCGATAGAACATCACTCAGATACTCATGAAAACATGAAATTACCCAGGGAATCGATAGAACATCACTCAGATACTCATGAAAACATGAAATTACCCAGGGAATCGATATAACATCACTCAGATACACATGAAAACATGAAATGACCCAGGGAATCGATATAACATAACTCAGAGATGCACAGAAACAACATAACATTCAAAATGGGTTAACATTTCCTTTAAGGGATGTATTTACAGTAAGCAGAGTTTTAGGAGTTACTCTGATAGAATCATGCTTTGCCTGCTGCATTCTACAGCAGGTGCTGTATACTGTAAGTCCGTTTCTGGCTGCTCCGGTATATTTTGAGTGCGACAGCAGATTTTGTGATAATATTCATGTCTGGAGTGATATCTATGGCCATATGTTTGCCATGCCATACAATCCAGTACATTATCATATAGCCACGTTGCTAAGCAACTCCCGTGTTCTTGCCTATCCCAGTTGCATATCTGTACAAAATGTATTAAATACCACAAATTCAGGGCTTATCATCTCACCGAGTCAGTAAGATAGTGTATGGGTTTTACAGTCCAACAGTAGCAACTCATCCTCTCACCTAAATCCGATAGTGGATAAACTGAAATCTGTTTCTCTGTTGTCAGATTGGATTATTTGTGAGATTACTTCAACACACTTCTTTTTTTTTTTTTTACAGAATATTATTTTTGCCATATTTTACAGAATATTATTTTTGCCATATTTTACAGAACATTATTTTTGCCATATTTTACAGAATATTATTTTTGCCATATTTTACAGAACATTATTTTTGCCATATTTTACAGAATATTATTTTTGCCATATTTTACAGAACATTATTTTTGCCATATTTTACAGAATATTATTTTTGCCATATTTTAAAGAACATTATTTTTGCCATATTTTACAGAATATTATTTTTGCCATATTTTAAAGAACATTATTTTTGCCATATTTTACAGAATATTATTTTTGCCATATTTTAAAGAACATTATTTTTGCCATATTTTACAGAATATTATTTTTGTCATATTTTAAAGAACATTATTTTTGCCATATTTTACAGAATATTATTTTTGCCATATTTTACAGAATATTATTTTTGCCATATTTTACAGAATATTATTTTTGCCATATTTTAAAGAACATTATTTTTGCCATATTTTACAGAATATTATTTTTGCCATATTTTACAGAATATTATTTTTGCCATATTTTAAAGAACATTATTTTTGCCATATTTTACAGAATATTATTTTTGCCATATTTTACAGAATATTATTTTTGCCATATTTTACAGAATATTATTTTTGCCATATTTTACAGGATATTATTTTTGCCATATTTTACAGAATATTATTTTTGCCATATTTTAAAGAACATTATTTTTGCCATATTTTACAGAATATTATTTTTGCCATATTTTACAGAATATTATTTTTGCCATATTTTACAGAATATTATTTTTGCCATATTTTACAGAATATTATTTTTGCCATATTTTAAAGAACATTATTTTTGCCATATTTTACAGAATATTATTTTTGCCATATTTTACAGAATATTATTTTTGCCATATTTTAGAGAACATTATTTTTGCCATATTTTAAAGAACATTATTTTTGCCATATTTTAAAGAACATTATTTTTGCCATATTTTAAAGAACATTATTTTTGCCATATTTTAAAGAACATTATTTTTGCCATATTTTACAGAATATTATTTTTGCCATATTTTAAAGAACATTATTTTTGCCATATTTTACAGAATATTATTTTTGCCATATTTTAAAGAACATTATTTTTGCCATATTTTACAGAATATTATTTTTGCCATATTTTACAGAATATTATTTTTGCCATATTTTACAGAATATTATTTTTGCCATATTTTACAGAATATTATTTTTGCCATATTTTACAGAATATTATTTTTGCCATATTTTACAGAATATTATTTTTGCCATATTTTACAGAATATTATTTTTGCCATATTTTACAGAATATTATTTTTGCCATATTTTACAGAATATTATTTTTGCCATATTTTACAGAATATTATTTTTGCCATATTTTACAGAATATTATTTTTGCCATATTTTACAGAACATTATTTTTGCCATATTTTACAGAACATTATTTTTGCCATATTTTACAGAATATTATTTTTGCCATATTTTACAGAACATTATTTTTGCCATATTTTACAGAACATTATTTTTGCCATATTTTACAGAATATTATTTTTGCCATATTTTACAGAATGTTATTTTTGCCATATTTTACAGAATATTATTTTTGCCATATTTTACAGAACATTATTTTTGCCATATTTTACAGAACATTATTTTTGCCATATTTTACAGAACATCTATATGGATATTTTTTTACTGGCCCTTCTTTGAGAGCTGACAGAGGAAACAAGTAGGACGAGTTGTTAGGAAGAGGTCACATAGGTTCCAAAACTGGTGACCGTTTTACCTGCAGACTGGAGAGGAGCAGTATGAGTAAGGGAGAGACTGTGGTACTCCCTTGTGTCCACCACCCTCCTCTGTGCCAGGCTGGTCGTAACATGGGCATGGCACTTTGTTTACATACACGCTGGGTGGCACTTCCTGGATCCGCCTGCCATCGATGCCTTCTTCACAGTCGTCCTTTTCTTAGGTCTACGCATACACTCCATATGGACACACGTCTTTTCCAAAAGCAGTGTCCTCTCTTCTATGTAGGCTCCTCTTGCAACGGTGGGTTTTTCAGCTAAAGATTATTTGTGATTTGTTCAGGTTAATCTCTTTAAAACTGCCTGGTAGAAATGGAGCCTGCTTCTCTCCTGTTTAGGATCTGAGTTTCACTTCTTTTAGTTGTGGTTGATATTCTGAAGGTAAATCTTTCCTTAAAACTTCAATGTTTTGGGCGTTAAAGGTGGTATTCTCTTGATTGACAGGTGTTTTGTGAAGATATCCAGTCACTTCTTTGTTTCTTTGAGGCTTTCAACGGCAATCCTTTTCCAGATGTGATCAGTCTAGTGAAGCTCTCTACATCTCTCCTAGTTTTAGTATTTCATAAAGTTGTCCAAAATCAAGTGGGTTAGTAAAGTTGTCCTCTGATCTAGATCACGTGAGTCAGTAAAGTTGTCCTCTGTCCCTCAGGTGTATAGTTAAGTTATCATCGGCTTCTTTGTATTTGATAAAGACCGTCTCCTGCGGGGGTTCCGTTGTCTGTACTCCCTGGTGACCTGAAAGCGACAGAGCGTCTGTGGCTCCTCACCCATCAGCCTGCCCCCCCCCCTTCTCCGCCCGGCATTCTCCCAGCCAATCAAGATAAGACAAGGGAGAGCTATTTTAACTTTGTAGTCCAGGAGGGGAACGCACACACTGACGTGAATGAATGCATGCAAACTCAAACACCTACGCCCACACAAACATCCATACACACACGAACACATTCGTGGTAACGCATGCAATGCTGATCCATGTATGGGGCTACAGGTTCAGTGACAGTTTTATGTGGGTGGTTAAATCACAGGAAGAGGGCCTCATCAACAGTATTTGACACTAATGGGATCCCTGTGTGGTCCAATGGATCTATAAACGCACTGCAGGAGCTGCAGTGGCCATGTCCAAACACACAGGATAGATTAGCAGCCAAGGTAACATGTGGTGCTACTGTTGGTACAGACGGTGCAGACAAAATGATACAACATATTGAATCAAATCAACTTTGTCCAAATTGTATTACTTTGTATGTTTAACAAAAAAAATATAGGACTTTATATACAAATGTGTTACGAAATCTATTAACTAGCCTGGTAATATTGTTGCAATTGCTAAGTCTAGGGGTCTTAGGCCTAGTTAACTGGTCTGTCACCTGATTGGATGTGTGCATCAATATGAGAAGTAAGCTTATGCAACCTGGTGTTGACTGCATGTAGCCTTTCCAGGAGACAGCCACCTTACCTTGTTTCAGGGCCAGCTCTGTCTCTCTTGACCTCGTGGTCGGCCAGCACAAACTGATTATTGCTGTTCAATTGTACTGCTGGCATGAGTTACTTCATGTGGCATAGAGTTCCATGTAGTCATGGCTCTATGTACTGCAGTACTGTGCACCTCACATAGACTTTTCTGTACTTGGGGACTGTGAGGAGACCTCTGGTGACATGTCTTGTGGGGTATGCATGGGTATCTGAGCTGTGTGCCAGTAGTTCAAACAGACAGCTTGGTGCATTCAACATGTAATACCTCTCACACATACAAGTAGTGATGAAGTCAATCTCTCCTCCACTTCGAGCCAGGAGAGATTGACATGCATATTTTTAATGTTAGCTCTCTGTGTATATCCAAGGGCCAGCCGTGCTGCCCTGTTCTGAGCCAATTGCAATTTTCCTAAATCCCTCTTTGCGGCACCTGACCACACGACTGAACAGCAGTCCAGGTGAGACAAAACTAGGGCCTGTAGGACATGCCTTGTTGAAAGCGCTGTTAAGAATGCAGAGCAGGTCTTTATTTTAGACAGACTTCTCCCCATCTTAGCTACTGTTGTATCAATATGTTTTTACCATGGCAGTTTATATTCCAGGGTTACTCCAAGCAGTTTAGCCTCCTCAACTTGCTCAATTTCCACATTATTCATTACAAGATTTAGGTTAGGTTTGGGGTTCAGTTAATTATTTTTCCCAAATCAAATGCTTTTAGTTTTTTTGCTTTTAATATTTAGGACTAACTTATTCCTTGCCCCCCATTCTGAGAATAACTGCAGCTCTTTGCACCTCGCCAACAGCCAATAAAATTGCAGGGCGACAAATTCAAAACAACAGAAATCTCATAATTAAAATTCCTCAAACATACAAGTATTATATACCATTTTAAAGATAAACTTCTCATTAATCCAGCCACAGTGTCTGATTTCAAAAAGCACACCTTGCGATTATGTTAGGTCACCACCTAGCCACAGAAAACATACAGCCATTTTCCAAAGAAGGAGAGGTGTCACAAAAGTCAGAAATAGCGTTATGAATATTCACTTACCTTTGATGAGCTTCATCGGAATGCACTCCCAGTAATCCCAGTTCCACAATAAATGTTTGTTTTGTTCGATAAAGTCCATCATTTATGGCCAAATACCTCCTTTTTGTTTGTGCATTTAGCCCAGTAATCCAAATGCACAATGTGCGATCACTTAGTTCAGACGAAAAGTCAAAAAAGTTATATTACAGTTCGTAGAAACATGTCAAACGATGTTTAGAATCAATCTTTAGGATGTTTTTATCATATATCTTCTAACATGTTTCAACCGGACAAATCCTTTGTCGTTAGAAATTAAAAGGAATGCAGCTCGCTCTCAAGGCCGCGTGCCTGATTTAGCTCATGGCATTATGCCAGACCTCTTACTCAAACAGCTCTTATTCGCTCCCCCTTCATAATAGAAGCCCGAAACAAGGTTCTAAAGACTGTTGACATCTAGTGGAATCCTTAGGAAGTGCAATATGACCCTATAGACACTGTATATTGGATAGGCAAAGACTTGAAAACCTACAAACCTCAGATTTCCCACTTCCTGGTTGGATTTCTTCTCAGGTTTTTGCCTGCCATATGAGTTCTGTTATACTCACAGACATCATTCAAAAATCATTCATTCAAATCAGAGTGTTTTCTATCCACATCTAGTAATTATATGCATATTCTAGTTTTTGGGCCTGAGTAGCAGGCAGTTTACTCTGGGCACCGTATTCATCCAAGCTACTCAATACTGCCCCCCAGTCCCAAAGAAGTTAAGTGTTGCTGTCATTTCAGTCGCTGTGGTAGCTGACGTGTATAGTGTTGAGTCATCCACATACATAGACACTGGATTTACTGAAAGCCTGTGGCATGTCGTTAGTAAAGTTGCTCTTACCTTGCTAATTACCATAGACTTAAGTTATTGACGTAACCTACCAGCTAGATCAATTAACATAGTTTTTTCCTCGATTGTAATATTAAACGGTGGTCACAAACTCACACTTAGCTAATGTTGTTTATAGCTTTAAAATTAGTATCCTATACCTCAAGTATTTGGTGATGGTAGTTTTCTAGCGAAGTAACTGTCTTTCACTTTTCCTTTTCGTCTTATTTCAGAGAAAGCATATACACCATCTTAAGAAGTATAGAGAACTGGCGGCAAACACACTGAAGAGAAAACTCCCCTAAAACTCCCTCCACCATCAAGCAGAGCACATTACTGAAGACAGTGTCTTAAAAATCCATCGACAAAGCTGTGGTGAAGTATGTGATCCAAGGGCTCCAACCATTCACTGTTGTAGAACAAGAACCATTCAGAGAGTTTGTCCAGGATCTGCAGCCTAACTCAAAGATCTTATCAAGGCCCACAAAGCGCTCAAGGATTGATGAAGCCTCCAAGGAATGAAGAAGAAGGTGACTGAGGCCATGAGAGGAGTTGACCACATCAGGGAATCTTACAAAAAAAGTGTCCCGTTCAACATTCAGCAAGTGCGAACCATTTTGGAACTAATGTGGAAGATCCACAATTGCAGCCGATACGGTTGAAGATTCTGCGCCTGAATGCTACAAGGTTGAACTCCTGGTTCATGGCTGTAGAAGGATTGTCAAAGACAAAGAGAGTTCTGTGCACAAACTTTGAGGTTCCAATGTGACTAAGGATTATGGAGTATTTTGTCATAATTTAAGGTCTTGAATGTTGTCTAAATCTGTTGCAGTGTTTCCTGACTCTTTGCTTGGGGACTAGTAACTGTTTCACATGTTGCTGATCACAAAACTTGACTGAATAAAGTTGTCCCTGAATTACTGTAAGCCTCTGGGGGATGCGTTACAACTGGGACTGAAGAATTGCTTCAGCCACGTGTTTCACGACCCTGAGCTGATCGCAGCTTCTCTCCAAATTCAAAACCATGTGGACAAAGGATGAATCCACCATCAGAATGGGCAAGACAACGTGTTTAATTAACAGTATTTTATTATTCGTAAACAACTGTGTATAGTGCACATTTTGACACTTCATAGATTTGAGAACCACCCATTTAAACTACATTCCTGACTTTGTGGTTCAGGTCCAATGGGTAACCTACTTAGCCCTGTTGCTTGGATGGGGGATGGATTAATGTAGGCTCACAACTGCATGATGTCTATTATCATCTTACTTGTATTTCAGGAATGGACTACATCAAGGACCACCTGGAAGAACCCTTGCTGCAGCTAGGTGATGGCACCAGTTCATCAGATCAGGAGGACTTCTTCTCTGCCATGAAAACATCTCAAGCACAAGAAAGCTCCAAACAGCTGGACGGATACCTGGCCTGTTCAGCGGATCATATGGAGTTACTCAAGTCCTTCCCGGCAGTCTGTAAGCTGTGCTCTGAGGTTAAACACAGTCTTACCTGCATCAGCTGTCTGTGAAAGGCTGTTCAGCTTTGCAGGACTTGTTTCCAGACCCTGTAGAACAAGGCTGGCTTCCACAAACTTTGAAAACCAGCTTTTACTGAAGATTAACCATAAATTCTTCAACTTCAAGGATAAGGATTTCATACATGCATGGTATCCAGATACTGACTGTTAGCACTTGATGGTCTACAGCAGCTTCCCACCAGAATGGGCTTTAAGTGAGGCAGGTGAACCTGTAGCCATATTACTTCAACAGTATTTAACATGAGATCATCTCTGATCTTTACAGGAATGTGGTTCGGAATATAAACCGCAACACCCTCCCTCGTTGGCATTTCTGTCTTTTCTGTAGATGTTATAACCTTGTATTGCTACCACTGTATCATCAAAGGTATTATCTAAGTGAGTTTCAGAGAATATGAATGTCATCTGTTACTAGCAAATTATTGATTTCATGAACATTGTTTCTTAAAACCTCTTTGGGCTAGGTGGGGCGCTCATGACCCACCTCGACAACATCCGGTGAAATTGCAGAGTGCGAAAATACAAAAATCTTAATATTAAACAATCATGAACATACAAGTGTCCTACATCATTTAAAAGCTTACCTTCTTGTTAATCAAACCGCGTTGTCAGATTTCAAAAATGATTTTTCGTCGAAAGCGTACCATGCGATTATCTGAAGACAGCACCCCGCATACACCAGCATTGAAAACATTTTCCAAACCAGTAGAGGCGTCACAAAAATCAGAAATAGCGATAAAAGAAATCACTTACCTTTGAAGATCTTCCTCTGTTTGCAATCCCAAGGGTCCCAGCTACACAACAAATGGTTGTTTTGTTCGATAAAGTCCTTTTTTATATCCCAAAAAAGTCAGTTTATTTGGCGCATTTGATTAAGTAATCCACCCGTTCCACTCGTTCAACATGCAGACAAAGGATTCTGAAAAGTCACCAATACATTCTGTCCAAACAAGTCAAACAACGTTTCTAATCAATCCTCAGGTACCCTAATATGTAATTAAACAATACAATTTAAGACGGAATTTAGGTTGTTCAATACCAGAGATAAATAACGAGGTGCGCGCCCTCATCCACACGTGCGCCCTCATCCACGTGCGCCACAAGACTAGAGTCAAAATGAGAGCCACCTTGAAAAACTACAAATACTAATTATTTTTTCAAAAAATAAGCCTGAAACCCTTTCTAAAGACTGTTGACATCTAGTGGAAGCTATAGGAACTGCAATCTGGGAGGAATTCCTTTGAATATCCCATTGACAAGCATTTGAATGGACTGTGACCTAAAAACAAATTCCGGATGGATTCTCCTCTGGCTTTTGCCTGCCATATCAGTTCTGTTATACTCACAGACATTGTTCTAACAGTTTTAGAAACGGAGTGTTTTCTATCCAATGCTACCAATTATATGCATATCCTTGCTTCTGGGCCTGAGTAACAGGCAGTTTACTTTGGGCACGTCAGTCATCTGAACTTCCAAATACTGCCCCCTAGCCTTAAGCTACATGTGTTAACACGGGCTATTTTTTACATTGTGTCTTACAACGCCCCTACGATAATGTACATTTGCTAAAGCATTATGACAACTCAGTGACACAATGGTAGGGATTAAATTAGTTGGATTTGGGTCATTGATAAATAATTGTCTTAACCCAGTCTTATTATGCTGTGGAAGGATCAGGGGACACAAATGATTTTGGTGGATCCCATCCTCCTTATAATAGGAGCTTTGTTTCCAGAAGGTATCCATCAACTGGAGTAATTGTGTTTTAATTACAGGGTGATCTAGTGCTGCGATAAACTGGGCAGATTTGACAGTGAATCCATCCCAGTGACTCTATGGTATAGGGGTTATGATGACAAATGAATTATGGCTCCACTGTGACCAGTCACACAATACATTTGTGACTTTGAAATATACTAAACATACAACACATTTTTGGCTCCTACACTTGGCTCCTTAAACATGTCTGTATAAAGTCCAGATGTAGTCATATGTCAGCATTATCTTAACTAACAATGAACAGTGTAAGGGAGTTTACAAGACAATGAAAATATATAGAGAAATTATCTAAACGTGATAAAAGCAATTTCACGGAGACATGGCCTTAGGGTAGCCCTGGTATTGCTACCTCATGCCAAGGATGATCTCTGTGTGTATATGTATGTACAGTACCAGTCAAAAGTTTGGACACACCTACTCATTCAAGGGTTTTTATTTGTACTATTTTCTACATTGTAGAATAATAGTGAAGACATCAAAACTATGAAATAACACATATGGAATCATGTAGTAACCAAAAAAAGTGTTAAATCAAAATCTATTTAATATTTTTGATTCTTCAAAGTAGCCACCCTTCGCCTTGATGACAGCTTTGCACAGTCTTGGCATTCTCTCAACCAGCTTCACCTGGAATGCTTTTCCAGTAGTCTTGAAGGAGTTCCCACATATGCTGGGCACTTGTTGGCTGCTTTTCCTTCACTCTGCTGTCCAACTCATCCCAAACCATCTCAATTTGGTTGAGGTCGGGTAATTGTGTAGGCCAGGTCATCTGATGCAGCACTCCATCACCCTCCTTCTTGGTCAAATAGCCCTTACACAGCCTGGAGGTGTGTTGGGTCATTGTCTTGTTGAAACACAAATGATAGTCCCACTAAGCTCAAACCAGATGGGATGTCGTATCGCTGCAGAATGCTGTGGTAGCCATGATGGTTAAGCGTGTCTTGAATTCTAAATAAATCACTGACAGTGTCACCAGTAAAGCACCATCACACCTCCTCCTCCATGCTTGGGGAGGCAGGTAGCCTACTGGTGAGAGTGTTGGACTAGTAACTGAAAGGTTGCAAGATTAAATCCCTGAGCTGACAAAAAGGTATACATCTGTTGTTCTGTCCCTGAACAAGGCACAGATACCTAATAAAAAAGTAGGGGCATGGATCAGAAAACAAGCCAGAATCTGCTGTGACCACCATTTTCCTCATGCAGCGCGACATATCTCCTTCGCATAGAGTTGATCAGGCTGTTGATTGTGGCCTGTTGTCCCACTCCTCTTCAATGGCTGTGCGATGTTGCTGGATATTGGTGGGAACTGGAACACGCTGTCATACACATCTATCCAGAGCATTCCAAACTCAATGGGTGACATGTCTGGTGAGTATGCAGGTCATGGAAGAACTGGACATTTTCAGCCTCCAGGAATTGTGTACAGATCCTTGCAACATGGGGCTGTGCATTATCATGTTGAAACATGAGGTGATGGCGGCGGATGAATGGCATGACAATGGGCCTCAGGATCTTGTCACAGTATCTCTGTGCATTCAAATTGCCATCAATACAATGCAATTGTGTTCGTTTACTTTAGCTTATGTCTGCCCGTACCATAACCCCACCGCCACCATGGAGCACTCTGTTCACAACATTGACATCAGCAAAAAGCTCGCCCACACGACGCCATAGGTGCACAAGGTCTCTGTAATGATCATGCAGTTTAATCAGCTTCTTGATATGCCAAACCTGTCAGAGGGATGGATCATCTTGGCAAAGGAGAAATGCTTACAGCCTTGAGTCTTTTTGGGTATGGCGCTATAAACTTGGCACACCTATATTTGGTGAGTACCTTCCACTCTTCTCTGCAGATCCTTTCAAGCTCTGTCAGGTTGTATGAGGAGCATTACTGCACAGCTATTTTCAGGTCTCTCCAGAGATATTCGATCAGGTTCACGTCCAGGCTGGGCCACAAAAGGACATGCAGAGAATTGTCCTGAAGCAACTCCTGAGTTGTCTTGGCTATGGGCTTAGAGTTGTCCTGTTGGAAGGGGAACCTTCGCCCCAATCTGAGGTCCTGTGCGCTCTGGAGCAGGTTTTCATCTAGGATCTCTCTGTACTTTGCTCAGTTCATGTTTGTTTCGATCCTGACTAGTCTCCCAGTCTGTGCCGCTGAAAAACATCCCCATCACCATGCTTCACCGTAGGGATGGTGCCAGGTTTCCTCCAGACGGGAAAGCTAGGCATTCAGACCAGAGAATCTTGTTTCTCATGGTCTGAGAGTCTTTAAGTGCCTTTTGAAAATTCCAAGCGGGCTGTCATGTGCCTTTTACTGAGGAGTGGCTTCTGTCTGGCTACTCTACCATAAAGGCCTGATTGGTGGAGTGCTGCAGAGATGGTTGTCCTTCTGGATGGTTCTTCCATCTCCACAAAGGACCTCTAAAGCTCTGTCAGAGTGACCATCGTGTTCTTGGTCACTTCCCTGACCAAAGCCCTTCTCCCCGTTTGCTCAGTTTGGCCGGGGTGGCCAGCTCTAGGAAGAGTCTTGGTGGTTCCAAACTTCTTCCATGTAAGAATGATGGAGGCCACTGTTTTATTGAGGACTTTCAATGCTGCAGAATGTTTTTGGCACCCTTCCCCAGATCTATGGCTCGACACAATCCTGTCTTGGAGCTCTATGGACAATTCATTTGACCTCATAGCTTGGTTTTTGCAATGACATGTGCTGTCAACCTTATATAGACAGGTGTGTTTCTTTCCAAATCATGTCCAATCAATTGGATTTACCACAGGTGGCCTCCAATCAAGTTGTAGAAAACTCAAGGATGATCAATGGAAACAAGATGCTGAATACTTATGTAAATAAGGTATTTCTATTTTTCATTTTTAATACATTTACAAAAATGTCTAAAAACCTATTTTTGCTTTGTCGTTATGGGGTATTGTGTGTAGATTGCTGAGTCATATTTTTATACTTAACTCATTTTAGAATAAGGCTGTAACGTAACAACATGTGGAAAAAGTCAAGGGGTCTGAATACTTTCCGAAGGCACTGTAGAGATGAAGATAGTGAATCTGATTTAATCAAAGAGTTGACAATGGAGTCATCGTCTGCTGCTTTCTGTCTATCATAGCCCATGATTAATACCACCTTCATTCTGTAATCAAGCCTGTATTGCTGATAGCTGAGAAAATGCCTCTTCAAAGGAAGCTTAAAGCCTGTGGACGTCAGAAACTTACTGTACAGGATTCTTTAAAGGCCCAGTGCAGTCAAAATGACTTTTTTCAGTTTTTTTGATTCATATTGTAGAACAGCTGATGAAACTAACACTGTAAAAGTGTGAAAAAATGTATCAGCGTTACACAATATATACAGTTTGTAGACACCCATTCAAATGAGAGGATTCGGCTATTTCAGCCACACCCGTTGCTGACAGGTGTAGAAAATTGAGCCGACAGCCATGAAATCTCCATAGACAAGCATATGCAGTAGAATGGCTCATACTGAAAATCTCGTTGACTTTCAATGTTGCACCATTGTAGCATGCCACTGTTACGGCTCTCGTTTGATGAATGACCAGACCAAGGTGCAGCGTGGTATGCGTACATCGTTCTTTTTATTGATGACACCAAAAGCAAAATAACAACAACAAAAACTAAAAAGCACAGTTCTGTAAGGCAAAATAAACTATACAGAAAACAAGATCCCACAAAACCCAAAAGGAAAATCACAACTTATATATGATCCCCAATCAGAGACAACGATAGACAGCTGCCTCTGATTCGGAACCATACTCAGGCAAAAACACAAAGAAATAGAAAACATAGATTTTCCCACCCGAGTCCCTCCCTGACCTAACCAAACATAGAGAATAATAAGGATCTCTAAGGTCAGTGCGTGACAGCCACCTTTCCAACAAGTCAATTCGTAAAATGTCTGCCCTGCTAGAGCTGCCCCGGTCAACTGTAAGTGCTGTTATTGTTACGTGGAAACGTCTCAGCCGTGAAAAATCGTCTGTCCTCGGTTGCAACACCCACTACCCAGTTCCAAACTGCCTCTGGAAGCAACTGTTTGTTAGGAGCTTAAATGAAATGGGTTTCCTTTGCTCAGCAGCCGCACAAAAGCCTAAGATCACCATGCGCAATACCAAGCATCGGCTGGAGTGGTGTAAAGCTCGCCACCATTGGACTCTGGAGCAGTGGAAATGCGTTCTCTGGAGTGATGAATCACGCTTCACCATCTGCCAGTCTGACAGACTAATCTGGGTTTTGAGGATACCAGGAGAACGCGACCTGCCCCAATGCATGGTGCCAACTGTAAAGTTTGGTGGAGGAGGAATAATGGTCTGGGGCTGTTTTTCATGGTTCGAGCTAGGCCTCTTAGTTCCAGTGAAGTGAAATCTTCACGCTTCAGCGTACAATTACATTCTAGACCATTCTGTGCTTCCAACTTTGTGGCAACAGTTTGGGGAAGGCCCTTTCCTGTTTCAGCATGACAATGCCCCCATGCACAAAGCGAGGACCATACAGAAATGGTTTGTCGAGATCAGCCCTGACCTCAACCCCATCGAACACCTTTGGGATAAATTGGAACACCGACTGCGAGCCAGGCCTAATCACCCAACGTCAGTGCCCAACCTCACTAATGCTCTTGTGGCTGAATGGAAGAAATTCCCCGCAGCAATTTTCCATCATTTTGTGAAAATCCTTCACAGAAGAGTGGAAGCTGTTATAGCAACTCCATATTAATGCTCATGTTTTTTGAATAAGAGCAGGTCATGTAGTGTATACGACTATATCCAGTGACGGTGTGCTGTGAAAGACTCACATTTTGCCTGGTGTCCATTGAAAATGGTTAACTAAATCAGTCAGTGGATTTTCTCAGGGACCTCCAGCTGTTCCAGAGGTAGCTCACTAGATTCAACTTGTCAATTAACACAATAATAGCACTTGTGGAATTTTAGCAATGTAATATTGCTGACCAGAATAAATAAAAAAAACTTTACAGTTCTTCAAAAGCATCTACAAAGAACGTTTTAGTTTGAGAAATCCTCCATAAGAGTTCTATAAAGAATCATGAAAAAGGGTTCTATATAGCCCCAAAAAAGGGTTGTAACCATAGTGGAGCACTTTAATTTGCTGCTACTGTATATAGAACCTGTTTTAATGGTTCTTTCTAGAATCTTAGGAAAGAGGTTCTCTATATTGCCATACTTTTTTTGGTATTTATTTGTATTTATTAAGGATCCCCTTTAGTTGCTGCCAAGCAACAGCTACTCTTCCTGGGGTCCACACACATGAAGACACTTACATTACATATAAAACAACATGTTAAATAGTACATCCTACTGTTACATTATTACACCACTACATATCTACAATGCAAAATATATAATACCACGATACAACAATATTACAATGTACGCGTTGTAGAGTGTGTGTGCTAGTGTGTGTGTTTGTGTGTATCGCTTCATAATTCCTGCTGTTCCATAAGGTATATTATGATCTGTTTTTAAAAATCTGATTCTACTGCTTGCATCAGTTACCTGATGTGAAATAGTAGTACTGTGCTCCTCCCATAGTCTGTTCTGGATTTGGGGACTGTGAAGATACCTCTGGTGGCATGTCTTGTGTAGTATGTGTGGGTGTCTGAGCTGTGTGCTAGTAGTTTAAACAGACAGCTCGGTGCATTCAGCATGTCAACACTTCTTACAAAAACAAGTAGAGATGATGTCCATCTCTCCTCCACTTTGAGCCATGAGAGCTCAAAGTTAGCTCCCGTGCACATTTAAGGGGCAGCCACGCTGCCCTGTTCTGAGCCAATTGTAATTTTACGAGATCCTTCTTTGTGGCACCTGACCACACAACTGAACAGTTGTCCAGGTGCGACAAACCTAGCGCCTGTAGGACCTCCTGTAGGACCTGTTGATAGTGTTGTTTATGGTATGTATGGCATGCTTATTAGTAACTGAAATTAGACATTTCCAAATGTGTCAAGTGCAGCATCTGATTGCTCCTCATTACACACCACAGACCAGCAAATATTCTTTACATCGTCAACACAGGAATCACTACCCACCATATTGTATGATCTCTTATACAGAATATTAGGCCCTTGGAACTTTGGTTTTCCAAGATATGCCTACTACACTGGGATCACTACATCCAATGGATTTGGATACGGCTTTAAAGGACATTTCTGCAACATTAGTAAAGATGTGACCAATACACGTTGATGATTTCATTCCTGTGATGTTTATAACTAGCCTGGTAGGTTGATTGATAACCTGAACCAGGTTGCAGGCACTGGTTACAGTTTGAAGCTTTTTCTTCAGTGGGCAGCTTGATGAAAGCCAGACAATATTTAAATCACCCATAAAATATAGCTCTCTGTTGATATCACATACATTCCAGGTTCTAATTTAGAACCTTATGAGTATGGTTCTTTAAAAAATCTTCAAAAAAGGGTTCTATATAGCACCAATAAGGGTTCCACTAATGTTACAAGCTAAAGAACCGCTATATGGTACAATTTAGAACCATTGTTTTAGTGTGTTCTGATGAGCCTTTTATTAACCAGATCACAGTTCACACACAGCAGCTTATAATGGCAGACAGTCAGTGGGGAGTGTCTGCGTAGTTTCACTCATTTAATGAGAGCTATTACAGTTATGATCTATCTGGGTTTGTTTCCTGTTAGCTTGGCTTTGGTTCTACCAGCATTTCATCTTAGCCAACTAGTAGCAATTAACGGTGAACTTGGCCTGACCTGTGAAGATGGCAGTATTTAGTTTGTTGGTTTTTTTTATTACATTTGTGCATGATTGAATCACTGTACCATTCTCTATCTCCCTGTCATGTGAAAAAACAAATACACACAAAACATTCCACTTTGTTGTTTCGTGTCGTACGGTGAGAGCTATTACTGGAGTAGATTTCAAATGCATTCCCATGACCTCTTGAGGTCAAGATATACTTTTGACGAAATCAGTAGACACAGAGCAGACGATACAAGGGTAAAATAGATGAAAGTAGTCTTCCTAAGTTCTTCCCCAAGTCTCTTTCAAAGTATGTCCCTTTTTTTTGTCTCTCACTTTTCAGCTCGAAGTATTTTTCCGCTGATTTATAGTCAAAACTCCAAAGTGGCGTGGTAGAAATGTCTTACAGCAGGGCCCTTTCAACAGCAAAGACCCATCTATGCCAAACAACGGTCTGCTGCTAGCATTCAGCACAATTGAGTCACTAAAAGAATTGAGGGAGTGCGCTAAATGATAAATGCATTTTCAGAGAAAGCTGTGCTCTTGTTTGACATGGCAGCAACACTGTGAAAACTGATTTCCAAAACCCTTCTGCTTCAGGGAGGATCCAATATGGGTTAGCGGTATTGGATTTTTGCTTCTTCAAACAAGGGGAATGATGAAACGAGACAGGCAGGCATTTGCTTTGTGACATTTTCTTTGTGCATCACAAGCAGATCTATAGTTTAAAAATGTCCTGGTCGCAGATTGGTCATAGAGGCATTCTGTACTTTGGAAGAAACATATAACACAGGTAAAGACAATCACATAGATCCCATTTGTTTGTGATAAATGAAAGACAATGATTCACAACAGTGGAGGCTTCTGAGTGGATAACGGCTCATAATAATGGCTGTAACAGAGCGAATGCACTCCAGTCATTACCACGAGCCCGTCCTCCCCAATTAAGGTGCCACCAACCTCCTGTGACTGACAGAGATAGTGCAGATTTTAGTTGCTATCGCAACATTTTACAACAACGATACAATACAAAGGATGAAAACAAATGATAAAGAGTCATTCAAAAAAGTGTTTAAAAATATACTCATTATGCACAAATCTAAATGTTTCTACATGTATGAATGGTGTTATAATTTGTACTGTAGACCTACATTTGACATCAAACCTCAAAGTTAAAGCTCTCTGGGTGCCAACACAAACAGGCATAAAACCATTTTTTTTTTTAAATAATTAGAAAAATTAGAAATATAGTTATAAATGGGTAGGAAAGTGTTTAGTTCTCAGGACAGGTGCTATGTGGGATGTTAAACAGTTTGCTGGGTGGATACATAAACTGTTTGGTTCATTCTTTCATTCTGTCTTGTTTGGGCTTGATGCTTTGATCAATTTTTAGGTGAAAATGTATAAACACTTCCTGGTAAAAAGTCAGCAGGAAGTGTGGCGTGAGAAAGACAGTGTGTGTGTTGTTTACATTCTTCCCCAGGCAGAGAGTAATGGCAGGGCCCCCAGGGGATGGCTGATGAGCGCAGCGACTCATAGCAGGAAAAACAAACACACATACACACACACAGAGAGAGGGAGAGGGAGTGGGAGTTCACAGTCAGTCCACTGAAACATCACACTCTACTTGAACGGAGCTTTGCTCTGAGGCATCAAAGCCAGAGGAACTGAATAATATTAAGAAATCCTATAGATGGAAGGAAAGTAGTGTGGAAATCTACCAAAAAAACAAATTAGGCAACCACAAATTCCATCCCTAATAGATACTTTCCTGGACAAAATGTTTCACTGTAATAGTAAACTTGGCAATAGAAAACCTAAATTGTATATTTAACCTCTCAGCTTCCCTATCAAATCTAAAAATGTCAAGCAGACAATCTGAGGGAATGAACAACAATGGCAAATGGTTTGATGTAGAATGCAAAAACCTAAGAAAGAAATTGAGAATGCTATCCAACCAAAAACAAAGAGACCCAGAAAACCTGAACCTACACCTTCATTATGCTGAATCACTAAACAATACAGAAATATACTACGGAAAAGAAGAAAATGCACATCCAAAAACAGCTCAATGTAACTGAAAAATCCATGGAATCTAACCACTTCTGGGAAAATGTTAAAACTCTAAACAAACAACAACACTAAGAGTTATCTATCCAAAACGGAGATGTATGGATAAACCACTTCTCCAATCTAGTTGGCTCTATAACAAAGAAAAAACAACAAAAAAAGTGTACATGATCAAATACAAATCTTAGAATCAACTATCAGAACCCACTGGATTCTCCAACTACATTGAATGAACTACAGGACAACATACTAACCCTCCAACCCAAAAACACATGTAGGTTTGATGGTATCCTAAATTCAATTATAAAATATACAGACGACAAATTTCAATTGGCTATACTTAAACTCTTTAACATCATCCTCAGCTCTGGCATATTTCCCAATATTTGGAACCAAGGACTGACCACCCCAATCCACAAAGTGAAGACAAATTTGACCCCAATATCTTCAGTGGGATATGCGTCAACAGCCACCTTGGAGAAATCCTAAACATTATCCTTAACAGCAGAGTCATCCATTTCCTCAGCGATAACAATGTACTGAGCAAATGTCAAATTGGCTTTTTACCAAATTACTGTACGACAGACCATGTATTCACCCTACAAACCCAAATTGGCAAAAAAACAAACCAAAACAAAGGCAAAGTATTCTCATGCTTTGTTGATTTCATGAAAGCTTTCGACTCCAAGCTTTCAACACAAGGGCAAATTGATGGAAAGTGGAGTTGGGGTTAAAACATACAACGTTATAAAATCCATGTACACAAACAACAAGTGTGCAGTTAGAATTGGCAAGAAACACACATTTCATTCCACAGGACTTGGGGTGAGACAGGGATACAGCTTAAGCCCTACCCTTTTCAACATATATATCAATGAATTGGTAAGGGCACTAGAACAGTCTGCAGCACCCGGCCTCACCCTAATAGAATCTGAAGTTAAATGTCTACTGTTTGCTGAGCACTAGAGCACACAAAAAACTATACATACCTCTGCCTAAACATCAGCACCACATGTAACTTCCACAAAGCTGTGAACGATCTGAGAGACAAGGCAAGAAGTGCCTTCTATGCCAACAAGAAGAACATCAAATTTGACATACGAATTAGGATCTGGCTAAAAATACTTGAATCAGTTATAGAACCCATTGCCCTTCATGGTTGTGGGGTCTGGGCTCCGCTCACCAATCAAGAATTCACTAAATGGGACAAACACAAAATTGAGATTCTGCATGAAGAATTCCCGCAAAACACCAGTCTCAACATTGAAGAGACGATTCAGGGGTGCTGCCTTCTAGGCAGAGTTCCTCTGTCCATTGTCTGTGTTTTTTTGCCCATCTTAATCTTTTATTTTTATTGGCCAGTCTGACACATGGATTTTTCTTTGCAACTCTGCCTAGAAGGCCAGCATCCCGGAGTCGCCTCTTCACTGTTGACGATAAAACTGGTGTTTTGCAGGTGCACCGGGGCCTCACACTCCTCTTTCTATTCTGGTTAGAGCCAGTTTGCGCTGTTCTGTGAAGGGAGTAGTACACAGCGTTGTACGAGATCTTCTGTTTCTTGGCAATTTCTCGCATGGAATAGCCTTCATTTCTCAGAACAAGAATAGACTGATGAGTTTCGGAAGAAAGTCCTTTGTTTCTGTCCATTTTGAGCCTGTAATCAAACCCACAAATGCTGATGCTGCAGATATTCAACTAGTCTAAAGAAGGCCAGTTTTATTGCTTCTTTCATCAGGACAACATTTGTCAGCTGTGCTAACATAATTGCAAAAGGGTTTTCTAATGATCAATTAACCTTCTAAAATGATAAACTTGGATTAGCTAACACAACGTGTCATTGGAACACAGGAGTGATGTTTGCTGATAATGGGCCTCTGTACGCCTATGTAGATATTCCATATAAAATCTGCCGTTCCCAGCTACAATAGTCATTTACAACATTAACAATGTCTACACTGCATGTCTGATCAATATGTTATTTTAAAAAATGTGCTTTTCTTTGAAAAAACAGGACATTTCTAATCGACCCCAAACTTTTGAAAGTTCAAATGCTTCACAAAAGTTCTGAACCTTTCTACTTTCATAGTTTCTACAGATTGTAAATTAAAGAAACATTTTTGCGAAAAGTATTATTATATTATTGATAGATCAACTATGACTTTTCAAATCACCCAGTAGTGCTATCTGCAGCGTTAGCTCTAGGTAAATGTTGCAATTCTTCAGCCATTCCTGGACCTGTGACCAAAAACATGCTACGTATGGACAATACCAAAATAAATGATCTAATGACTCTGCCTCCTCGCAGCAATATCTGCAGAGATGGGAAGATTGTATCCCCTATATATATATAACACAATTTTGTTTAATAATTTAAATGGAAAAATTCAGCTTTTGAATCCGGCGTCATTTTGTGTGTCAATTCATAAACCATGTGCTATGGAATCGGTACATCGAATATCTCTTCCCAACTATTTTGCAATCTATATGGCTAAGCTGTAAATGTTTTGGTCCTTAAATGAAACTGGTGTATATTTCTATCTATTACAATTTTCTTTAACCGATTTTGGTCTTTAATGCATGGCCGACAGACAAGTTCCTTACTTTTTCCCCCTTCCACTTGCCTCTTCCATTTTTGCCGCAATGCTGCAATTAGGTGGTTGTAATTTTGGGTAGAGCAGACATTTCCATATATTTGTATAATAATCAATTTTATTCAATACAGACCTTGGAGATGACAGACTACATAATCAGAGTCATCAGAGTTATTTCTAGACAGTCCTAGTTTTCCAGTGTCCATACTGAGACATTAGCTAGGGAATAGGGCCACACTGACATAACACAAACTCGAAAACCTCCAAACAAGATGCTTTTCTTTCATTCTGCGTGTGGTGCTTTCACTTCCTCCCCCCTCTACTAACATCGTATGATGAAGGTGAAATCCAACCCAATGGGCCAATAGGGCTATTTATTAGTGTTTTTTTGTCCCACCGGGTTATTGTGATGTCATAACGAGACAGTGACACTGGACTCACCTCTCTAACTCCCCTTAAACTGATACTGTCTCCCTGGCCTGGAGCTGAGCTGGATACTCCTTCCCCTCGTTCACCTCCTCCTCCACTTCCTCCTCCTCTTCCTCATATTCATTCTCTCCTTCTTCTTCTTCTGTTTCTGCTTCTTCTTCTGTTTCTTCTTCTTCTTCTGTTTCTTCTTCTTCTTCTGTTTCTGCTTCTTCTGTTTCTTCTTCTTCTTCTGTTTCTGCTTCTTCTGTTTCTTCTTCTTCTTCTGTTTCTGCTTCTTCTGTTTCTTCTTCTTCTTCTTCTTCTTCTTCTTCTTCTTCTTCTTCTACTTCTTCTTCTTCTTCTTCTACTTCAATGAGGAAATTCCAGTAACACTTTACTTGACACCCAGTGTCATAACACGTTACGACACGGTCATAACCATGCCATAACAGCTGACATAACCTGTCATAATATGGTCATAACACTGTCATGACCCATAGATTTAGACCTGTTGTGACATATGTTGCGTTGTTTTATGGCTGGTTATGACACCTACATAAGAGTGTTAAAACCCACAACATTTTGACACTCGTATGTAGGTGTCATAACCAGACATTAAATAACGCAATATGTTGTATGTCACAACAGGTAGGAATATATGGGTCATGACAGTGTTATGACCATATTATGACAGGTTATGACAAGTTATGTCAGCTGTTATGACATATTATGACATGGTTATGACCGTGTCATAATGTATTATGACACTGGGTGTCAAGTAAAGTGTTACCGAAATTCCTTTTACAATCTGAAGATTGAGAGTATTCTATTAATGGGTTGCACTTCCGTCACTCTGTCATGTCGTTGCCATTGTTATGAGCGTTCCACAGACGCCACAGCTACGACATTGCTAAAGTAGGCAAATATTTACAAGGAAGCAACTTTGCCATAATTTTTATGTTGTCAAGTTTACTTTACACAGATAGCAATGCCATTAGTTGTCTGCTTTTCGTAATGTATTGTTGTCTCTACCTTCTTGGCCTTTGTGCCCAATAATGTTTGTACCCTGTTTTGTGCTGCTACCATGTTGTGCTTCTGTCATGTTGTGTTGCTACCATGCTGTGTTGACATATGTTGCTGCCATGCTATGTTGTTGGCCTAGGTCTCTCTTTATGTAGTGCTGTGTCGTCTCTCTTGTTGTGATGTTTGTTTTGTCCTATATTTTAATTGATTTTAATTTTTAATCCAGCCCCCGTCCCCGCAGGAGGCCTTTTGCCTTTTGGTAGGCCGTCATTGTAAATAAGAATTTGTTCTTAACTGACTTGCCTAGTTAAATAAACGTTAAATAAAAAAATACAAATAAAAGTTAGCAAAATTAATCAAAAATAGCTAGCAATGCTAACGGTAGCAATGCTAACGGTAGCAATGCTAACGGTAGCAATGCTAACGGTATCTAGCTAAAATCCGGTGATCTCCCCTCAATAGGTACCTAGCTAACGTTATAATGTATCTAAAGTCAATCTGGTGACGTCACAGGCCTAAAACTAATCTTCAAAACTGTAATGTGACGAAACGTGCAACCCATGAATAGTAACCTTCAGTAGGTATAGGACTTTTCTACTGCATTGATACAAGAAATTACTATGAAAAGTTAGGAACAAAACATTAATGCCAAAACATCTGTTATTTTTTTTCTCCATTTCATGTCCAGTTTGTCCAGTTTGTCATGTTTATTCCAACATAAGTCATAACATTTCCTTGGTTTCATGTTAGAGATGCAGAGAGAGATTAACCCTGGTTCACTTGTGCTAAAATGATACATTTGTATTTAAAGCATTCAGTGATTTATTAACAGATTTACACACTCCTGCACACACACAGAGCAGGTCCGCACACACACAGACACACACACACAGACACACACACACACACACACACACACACACACACACACACACACACACACACACACACACACACACAGAGAGAGAGAGAGAGAGAGAGACAGCAGGGCTACACACCTACACACAGTCTTATACAGCTAACCTTGTAGGGACACACTTCAGTCCCATTCAAAATCATATTTTTCCTAACCCTTAACCTAAACCTTACCCGTGCTCTAACACTTACTCTTACACTAACCTTAAACCTAACCCTAGATCCTAACCCTAAAACTAACCCTAGATCCCAACCTTAAACCTAACCCTAGATCCTAACCCTAAAACTAACCCTAGATCCTAACCCTAAAACGAACCCTAGTTCCTAACCCTAAAACTAACCCTAGATCCTAACCCTAAAACTAAACCTAGATCCTAACCCTAAAACTAACCCTAGCTCCTAACCTTAAACCTAACCCTAGATCCTAACCCTAAAACTAACCCTAGCTCCTAACCTTAAACCTAACCCTAGATCCTACCCTTAAAACGAACCTTAGATCCTAACCCTAAAACTAACCCTAGATCCTAACCTTAAACCTAACCCTAGATCCTAACCCTAAAACTAACCCTAGCTCCTAACCTTAAACCTAACCCTAGCTCCTAACCTTAAACCTAAGCCTAGATCCTAACCTTAAATCTTACCTTAGATCCTAACCCTAAAACTAACCCTAGATCCTAACCTTAAACCTAACCCTAGATCCTAACCTTAAACCTAGATCCTAACCCTAAAATTTAACCCTAGCTCCTAACCCTAAAACTAACCCTAGCTCCTAACCCTAAAACTTACCCAAGCTCCTAACCCGTGCTCTAACCCTTACTCTTACACTAACCTTAAACTTAACCCTAGATCCTAACCCTAAAACTAACCCTAGATCCCAACCTTAAACCTAACCCTAGATCCTAACCCTAAAACTAACCCTAGATCCTAACCCTAAAACGAACCCTAGTTCCTAACCCTAAAACTAACCCTAGATCCTAACCCTAAAACTAAACCTAGATCCTAACCCTAAAACTAACCCTAGCTCCTAACCTTAAACCTAACCCTAGATCCTAACCCTAAAACTAACCCTAGCTCCTAACCTTAAAACTAACCCTAGATCCTACCCTTAAACCTAACCTTAGATCCTAACCCTAAAACTAACCCTAGATCCTAACCTTAAACCTAACCCTAGATCCTAACCCTAAAACTAACCCTAGCTCCTAACCTTAAACCTAACCCTAGCTCCTAACCTTAAACCTAAGCCTAGATCCTAACCTTAAATCTTACCTTAGATCCTAACCCTAAAACTAACCCTAGATCCTAACCTTAAACCTAACCCTAGCTCCTAACCCTAAAATTCACTCTAGCTCCTAACCATAGTTCCTAACCCTAAAGCGAACCTTAGTTCCTAACCCTAAAACAAACCCTAGTTCCCATCCCTAAAACTAACTCTAGCTCCTAACCCTAAAACGAACCCTAGCACCTAACCCTAAAACTAACCCTAGTTCCTAACCCTAAAACTAACCCTAGCTCCTAACCCTACAACTAACCTTAGCTCCTAACCCTAAAACTAACCCTAGCTCCTAACCCTAGCTCCTAACCCTACAACTAACACTAGCTCCTAACCCTAAAACTAACCCTGGCTCCTAACCCTGAACCTTAACGTAATTCTAACACTAATTCTAACCTTAACCCTAAACCACCTAGAAATAGCATTTGACCTTGTTCGGACTAACAAAATGTCCCGAGTTGGTCAAATTTCGGTGTGTTTACTATTCTTGTAGGGACTTCTGGTTAAAAATGTCCACACACACACACACACACACACACACACACACACACACACACACACACACACACACACCGAGCAAGGCAGTATAAACAGTATATATTAGCATAGATCTCAGACAGTGTGTCTCTTTATCCTGATGAAATGTGACTCTCAGAGAATTTATGATAATAATAAAAACACACTCTGCAGTAAAACATGTAATTAAACCACTAAACTGTTTACAAACAACAGGAGAACATTGCCGTGGAAATACAATGTTGTTTATGTTGGTTATGTTTGTTGTATTTTACTTTAAACAAAACATAAGGACCCATTGGTCACCTGACGATAGCAGTCCCTTGCGGGGGAACAGGGACCACTTCTATCAGAGCTACAGATGTAAGATCTTAATTTGAGCCAGTGTGCTACAGCAGGAAAATAATCCTGCAGTAACAGGAAATCATAATTATTATGTGGATTATAATTAATGGACATTTGAATTAAATATGACAGCATACCAACTGATATTTTTTAAAAGATATATTTCACTCGCATTTCTAGAGCACTAAACAATGGCTTCCAAACCGGCAGTAACTCATCAATTCAAATCAAAATCAAATCAAATCACATTTATACAGCCCTTCGTACATCAGCTGATATCTCAAAGTGCTGTACAGAAACCCAGCCTAAAACCCCAAACAACAAGCAATGCAGGTGTAGAAGCACGGTGGCTAGGGAAAACTCCCTAGAAAGGCCAAAACCTAGGAAGAAACCTAGAGAGGAACCAGGCTATGTGGGTTGGCCAGTCCTCTTCTGGCTGTGCCGGGTGGAGATTATAACAGAACATGGCCAAGATGTTCAAATGTTCATAAATGACCAGCATGGTCAAATAATAATAATCACAGGCAGAACAGTTGAAACTGGAGCAGCAGCACGGCCAGGTGGACTGGGGACAGCAAGGAGTCATCATGTCAGGTAGTCCTGAGGCATGGTCCTAGGGCTCAGGTCCTCCTCCGAGAGAGAGAAAGAGAGAATTAGAGAGAGCATAAATTCACACAGGACACCGGATAGGACAGGAGAAGTACTCCAGATATAACAAAGGGCAAAACAGATGAATTGACATGGCTAGCCGCTCAACCGTTAAAGGTTTGAGACTTGCTGCTACTCTGAGCTGTCTGGTATTTCACTGAATTGTTAGGGAACCACTACCACATATAATTTAAATTGGTACAACTCTCTCTCTACCAGGTGTGTCACGCCCTGGCCATAGAGAGGCTTTTTATTTTGGTTAGGCCAGGGTGTGACTAGGGTGGGCGTTCTATGTTCTGTGTTTTTGTGTTTCTTTGTTTTGGCCGGGTATGGTTCTCAATCAAGGACAGCTGTCTGTCGTTGTCTCTAATTGAGAACCATACTTAGGTAGGTCATGGGTTTTGTGGGAAGTTTTGTGTTTCTGCAACTGACAGGACTGTTTTGTTTTCGTTCATTCTCTGTGTTATTTTGTTTTGTGTTCAGTTTAAATAAAAATAACATGAACACTTACCACGCTGCACTTTGGTCCACACCTTCTTCATACGACGACCGTTACAAGGTGCAACAAATGTAGCCTCACCGTTACAAGGTGCAACAAATGTAGCCTCTTACAAGATATACACCCCCAAAGAATATTAATGAGTGAGAGACAACAATACCATGCACCCACTAGTGTGAATTACAGCAAACTACCATCAGCAACTGGCCAGTAAGACACTGAAGAGTTTAAGGACAAGGTTTGTACATTTTCTAAAATACCCTATGTTACTGTATTTTATGGGGGTACAGCATTCTCACTCACGGGTGCAACAAATATAGCCCCTTACGAGACACATCTGACAATATGCTAATGAGCCTGAAATTCCTTCCCTGCCCACAACTTTTTTACACAATGCACAATAATTAATGCTGTAAAACACATGTATGGTATTTTACTGTGTATTCTACAGTGTTTTACTGTTGAAATTACAGAAAGGTCTCAGTGTGCTGTAAAACAAATGTACAATAATTTACTGTGCATTATACAGAAAGCTACTGTCTTCAGTTTATACAGTATCATACTGTTGATTCATACAGTAAGTTACTGATAAAATAAAACAGTGTATGATATTTCATATAGTACTGAACTCACTCCATAGGTCATCATATTCATGTATATGCTATTTCATATAGACCCTTAGTACTGAACTCACTCCATAAGTCATCGTATTCATGTCTATGCTATTTCATATAGACCCTTAGTACTGAACTCTTTAACGTTTAAATGATTTAGCAGACACTTTCATCCAGAGCAAGTAGGGTTAAGTCCCTTGCTCAAGAACACATCAGCAGATTTTTCCCCTTTGTCCGCTTAGGGATTCAAACCAGCAACCTTTAGGTGACTGCCCCAACCCATTAACTGCTAGGCTACCTGCCACCCCAGGTCATCCTAGTCATACCTGCCTATACTATTTCACACACCCCCATTACCCTACCAAATTAGAAAAGATACACATTTACTAAAAATATCCCTTTTTAGTAAATCTTTGAATAATTAATATCCGTTGTAATCTATAATGTCTACCATCATCCAGGACGTGCTGTGTGGTCTCTGTACCATCTCTGTTCCATGTGTTCCTGTTTACGTTCTCTCTTTAAGATCTGTCTATTCTCAGACAGGAGCGTTCTATGCTTTTTTTGCTCCAGATTGTTTGTCTCTGGATGCTGATAATCATCAGATAATGAATTGATCTATCTCTATGACAGCTCTATATTAAACACCAGGGAACTGGACAGTTTGAGTTGAAATTCCAAAGATAAGTTCTTCCAACCGGCCACAGTGTCTCTGCTCTTGCATCACTGCATGTCACGTTGGCCTAAAATTTGGCATGTCACCTTGGCCTAAAATTTGGCATGTCACCTTGGCCTAAAACTTGGCATGTCACCTTGGCCTAAAATTTGATTCTTAGCCAAGGCATCCGGAGATCAAATCAACACTAGCACTTAAAGTGTCAAATGACAACTCATTAGGTTATGAAAAATATACAGGGATGAGTACTTGGGCCAAATCAAAAGTTATTTTGTAGTTCTGAATGATAACCAACATCTTAACATTCGTGATGGTACGTCGCACACATACACACACAAAAGTAGCGTATGAGAAAACGTCCAACAACATAGTGGGAATTTAAAGAAAAATGTGGCTGCACATATATTAGGATTACGATGTTAAAAACCATTTGACGGTTCATAATTTCAAGAGCAGTTTGCAAATGAAACCAGATGAGAGTGAGAGCCGCAATGTCAGATAATCTCAGATCTCTTTTGTAAAATCTCAATGGTATCAAATACAAAATAAAATAAATGGATGAATAAAACTAGCCTGCAGATTAAATGATTTATTTGTCATAGTCTACAGCATACAGACATTCACATACACTCAAAAAGAATGCGGAGTTAAAAACAACCCATTTTGGCTAAATATTGGATTCAAAAATAATTTTGACCCCTTGACTTTTACACATTTTGTTACGTTACAGCCTTATTCTGTATTTAATTCAAAAAAAAAATTCCCTCATCAATCTACACACAATACCCCCAAATGCCAAAGCCAAAACAGGTTTAGACATTTTTGCTAATTTATAAAAATATTACAAAACTGAAATATCACATTTACATAAGAATTCAGACCCTTTACCTAGTACTTTGTTGAAGCACCTTTGGCAGCGAGTACAGCCTCGAGTCTTTTTAGGTATGACACTACAAGCTTGGCACACCTGTATTTGGGGAGTTTCTCCCATTCTTCTCCACAGATCCTCTCAAGCTCTGTCAGGTTGGATGGGGAGTGTTGCTGCGCAGCTATTTTCAGGTCTCTCCAGAGATGTTTGATTGGGTTCAAGTCCGGAATCTGACTGGGCCACTCATGGACATTCAGAGGCTTGTCCCGAAGCCACTCCTGCGTTGTCTTGGCTATGTGCTTAGGGTCATTGTCCTGTTGGAAGGTGAACCTTCACCCCGGTCTGGGGTCCTGAGTGCTCTGTAGCAGGTTTTCATCTAGGATCTCTCTGTACTTTGCTTCATTCATCTTTCTCTCGATCCTGACTAGTCTCTCAGTCCCTGCCCCTGAAAAACATCCTGACAACATGACGCTGCCACCACCATGCTTCAGCGTATGGATGGTGGCAGATAACCTCCAGGCGTGACGCTTGGCATTCAGGCCAAAGAGTTCAATCTTGGTTTCATTAAACCAGAGAATATTGTTTCTCATGGTCTGAGAGTGTTTAGGTGCCTTTTGTCAAACTCATAGTGGGCTGTCATGTGCCTTTTTATTGAGGAGGGGCTTCCGTCTGGCCACTCTACAACAATGGCCTGATTAGTGGAGTGCTGCAGAGATGGTTGTCCTTCTGGACATTTTTCCCATCTCCACAGAGGAACTCTATAGCTCTGTCAGAGTGACAATTGAGTTCTTGGTCACCTCCCTGAGCAAGGCCCTTCTCCTCCGATTGCTCAGTTTGGCAAGGCGGCCAGCTCTAGGAAGAGTCTTGGTGGTTCCAAACTTCTTCCACTTAAGAATGACAGAAGTCACTGTGTTCTTGGGGACCTTCAACGCTGAAGACTTGTGTTTTTGTATTCTTCTCCAGATCTGTTCCTTGACACAATCCTGCCTCGGAGCTCTATGGACAATTCCTTCTACCTCATGGCTTGGTTTTTGCTCTGACATGCACTGTCAACTGTGGGACCTCATATGTCACTGTCAACTGTCACTGTCAACTGTGGGCCTTTCCAAATCATGTCCAATCAATTGATCCACTGGTGGACTCCAATAAAATTTTAGAAACAGCTCAATATTAAGTCTCATAGCAAAGGGTCTGAAGGTATTTCATGAATGGTATTTTTGTATAAATTTGGCAAAATATCGAAAAACCTATTTTTGCTTTGTCATTACTACATTGTGTGTAGATTGCTGAGGATGTTTTTTTATTTAATACATTTTAGAATAAGGCTGTTTATTAATTTTTTTTTTATTTCACCTTTATTTAACCAGGTAGGCTAGTTGAGAACAAGTTCTAATTTGCAACTGTGACCTGGCCAAGATAAAGCATAGCAGTGTGAACAGACAACACAGAGTTACACATGGAGTAAACAATTAACAAGTCAATAACACAGTAGAAAAAAAGTAACAAAATGTGGAAAAAGTCACGGGGACCGAATACTTTCCCAAGGCACTGTTTTTTGGGTTATTTTGACCCAGCCAGTTGGATTGTTGATGCTGGGTTACTGAGCTATGACCCACAGGGTCAGATCAGAGGACTGGAGGCGTGGCTTAGAATGCTTTCAAATAGCTATTTTTGGCCACCTGTAAGAGTACATGAAATTCCGGTTCATGTTGTATTGTCACGTTAAGTTGGAGCACTGACACCTTTGTAGCATTAATGAAGCTTACACGGGAGTATGGGTTTCTCAAGTGCCTATGCATATCTCAATATTGGGAGAGTTACTAGTTTGCTATAGTATTTAAACAATAATGTTCCTACATTCATATTATAAGGTCATTTTATTAGGTTTTTCCACAATTCTTTACAGGATTCAAATTTCAATCAAGTTTAAAAGATTAGCATTCAAAATGTTAGCCCAGCTAACACACCTGACTCCAATAATCAACTAATCATGATCTTCAGTTAAAAATGAAACTAGCTTAAATCAGGTGTGTTTGCTAGGGATGATGGGGGAAAGTGTGACACCAATCAGGCCCCCGAGGACTGGAATTTCCCAGGCCTGCAATAGAGGGTGGAAAGGTGTTCTTTGGTTTCAACGTGCCCCCACTGTAACTGGAGGAGGCTAAGACATTGGAGGGCCTTGTTGTGGTGTTCAAAACTGTCCCTCTTTTCCCTAGCTTTCATCCGCCCTATTCCCTCGAAGTTGCCCTTGGTCCTGGCTTTAGCCATTTTTCGCCACTCTGTCAGGGAACCAAATAGCTCTTTCAAGGTTCTCTACTTCAGGTAGCATCTGGATAAGGAGACGGCTGGGTTCTGAAAGACAGAGTCATTCACCCTCCAGGTCTTCCTACCTACTCTCACGAGGCCTTCCCAATCTAAGGACACAGTCAGCATCCTGTGGACTGAGAAGCGCACCACTTGGCTTGTCAGGGAGCACATTCTCAGACCTGACGAGAGCAAGAACATGTCAATCCTGGAGTTGGAAGCACTGGAGGAATCGCCCCATTGGTGTTGGAGGGGAGGAACCACCAGGAATTGTAAGGGAGAAGTCGTTGATGATTGATTGTAGTTCCTTGGCCAGCTGTGGTTTTCGTCTGGAAGGATGCAGTTGATGTCTCCCCTCACCAGGACTGGGGTGGGGTTGAGCAGGAGAGACCGAAGCTGTTTGAAGAGGAACACTCTCTTGGCCACAATGATGACCCTCAGGGGAGAACCCTGAATCTAGAGGTCTAAGACCAGGATTCAGCCTCTCTCAACAAACTTACTAGACTTCAGTTGGAGGTATGGGATGGTCACCAATATGCCGACCCCGTCTGCTCTGGTGGTGGTGTAGCCTGACCAGACAGAGCCCCCTGGGTCCACTCTTTCTCCTTCTATGGGATGCCGCACTCCCGGAGGAGCTAGATGTCTTCCGGGTTATTTGAGAGGTGTCGCAGGACGGTCTGTTGGCTGTCTGGGAACCGGATGCTTCTGGTACTGAGGGTTGATATTGTCAGGTTTATGATGGGTTATGAAGAGGGTAAAGGTCCGGTGTTGACAATGCCATTGCAGATTAGGATGAGGGCTTCTAGCAGATTGTTGCTACTGGATGGTGGCCCATCCCCTTGGCTGCTCTTGACGTAACTCCCTACTGACTGCCTGGTGGCCCCATTAACTCTCTGGATGGAGGGATGAAGGGTGATAAGGGTTGAAGGTGGCGAAAGCTGGACAGGTGGTCCAGGGGGTCTAGACTGAGGCTTGCTGCTGTGCAGTAAGGGCAGGAAGGGCTAAAGGGGATGGATCTGGGTCACCAAGGAGCAGGGGAAGCAGGGGAAGCAGGGGGTATGGGAGGGGGGAATCAGGGACAGTAAATGCAGGGAGGAGTTATCAGTGGTAGTAATGGACTTTGGGGAAGGGGTGGTACTGTGAGGGGTCTAGGAGGGGGAGACAGTTTCTCTGAGGGGATAGGGGTTATGGGAGTCGTGTTTCTGGAGTGGTTTTCTGATCTGGACTGTTGTTGGTCTGTAATTTTTGTACAGTTTGGGTTGACATCATCTGAGAACAGGAGTTGTGAGGCGAGAGGTTTATCCGGTGGTATGTCCTCTCTCGAAACCAGAGAAAGAGGGTTGGAAGGGTGTTGGTTCTGTTCTGGTCTTGGTTTTGTCTGGCCTGGTCATTGGTCTGCTCTGGTCCTGCAGGGGGAGGAAGGACAACCTCAGAGTGAGCAGACACACTTGGAAGCCTGTGACCCAGAAGTCAATGGAGGCACTCCCCTGTTGGTTGACATCTTTAAAAGGGTTCCTTTCTCCGTGCCCTGTTGTGTTGTCTAGTCTGGTCTGGTCCTGGATGGTGGTGGCCTGAGGAAGGCAGATGGATAAACAATAAGCAGGGGAGGATGGCTGCAGGCCAGGGGGTAGTGGATGGAAAGGCTAGTCATGGCAGCACTTATACTTGCCTTGAGGCTTGCATAACTTCCTCAGGCAGCTGGTCCGGGATGCTGAGGGGATCCAGGGTGGTCCGTGAACTGGGGTGTCAGGTCAGGCCACAGTCAAGACACCGTTCCCTTTCCTTCTTTCCCAGTCCTTCCAGTGTCATTGGTCTGTGCACTAGAGGATCAGCACCAGCCGCGTTCAAACCACTGTTACTAGCACTGTCCTCTAGTCCATCGAAAGAAAACACAAGAGAGAATAAAGAGTGAAACAACTCCAGATAATCTCATAATGAAGAGAAACCAGAGTCATATCCAAGTCTTTCGGGTGCCAGCGTGGTCCATGGAATAGGGGAACAGAACCATCCACAATCCAGCTACTGATACTAGCACAGAACTGATGAACTGGTATGACAAAGCCATGCCCCCAATAGACCACAGCTCCAACTCTTCTGATTGGCTGCTGCAGCTACATTGTTCCAACTTCTATGTAATGGGTATGAGCATGAGGTGTTGAAAGCAATTTATATAGAAGATTTCATTCAATACTTGTCAAGTTCATTAATTTGTTGAAATTGAATAGAATAGGTTGAATAAACCAAAGTGTAATTTTCAATCATAACAATCAGTTAAAGTACTTAAGATGAACAACACACACTTTTTACAGTGTAGGGCACAGTCGACACCTGCACTGTGTTCAGTACGTTTTAATGTTCCGGAACATTCACCTGAACGGAAACGGTGCTGTACTGAACTACCAGTTAAGAAATGGGGGTTGAAGTGGGGTTGAAATATGAGCTGGGGAACACTGTCATCATAGCCACTGCCCTTTAAATATGTCACTCATTGCTTCAGGCCACAGCTTGCCACACCCACCAAACGGAAGAAAAGGTATCTCAAAGTCTGTTCAAGAACGTGTCGTTCAGTACAAATCGTTCCGTAACGTACCTCTGGTAGTGACTGTGTCTCAATGTTATTTAAGGGGCTGCCGAGTGGCGCAGCGGTCCAAGGCACTGCATCTCAGTGCTAGAGGGGTCATTACAGACAACCTGGTTCAAATCCAGGGTGTATCACAACCGGCTGTGATTGGGAGGTCCATAGGGTGGCGCACAATTGGCCCAGCATCGTCTGGGTTTGGCCAGTGCAGGCTGTCATTGTAAATAAGAATTTGTTCTTAATTAACTAACTTGCCTAGTTGAATAAACGTGACATAAATTAAAAGGGTGTGCTGAGACCTTAAGGACTAATGGGTGCCGGCTGCTCTGTACCAGTATTAGCCAATGTGTCGTATTGCTAGGTAAAGATGTAACATTGTTCAATGTAAAAAATAGTCTGGCACTCAAACCAAATTCTTAGTATTTTTATCTTCCAAAAGTAACACATCCCAGCTGATCCTGGCTGATCCTGGCTGATCCTTTGACCATATGAACACTCAGTTAGCCTACAGTCTAAACATGTTTAGTCTGTCCATCAGAACATTCATAGTTTATTTTTCTCAGCTCATTACCTCATGAGCTGTCTGTAATGATAAATATTGCTGCAGGCTAAAACCGCTCAGGGAAATGTTCTGATAAAAATCATAACACATCCTGCATCCCATTGAAAATATCTCTGCAATGTATTCTCTGTGTAAACACCATTCATTTTCTTTCTGTTTTCGGGGCAGAGCTCCAAGCCTCGTGGACAGAAGGATGGAGACTGTTTGTGTCTTTTCTCCCATTCTGCCCAGATTTGGCCACGAGTGTCTGTCTGTCTGTCTGTCTGTCTGTCTGTCTGTCTGTCTGTCTGTCTGTCTGTCTGTCTGTCTGTCTGTCTGTCTGTCTGTCTGTCTGTCTGTCTGTCTGTCTGTCTGTCTTTCTGTCTTTCTTTCTTTCTTTCTTTCTTTCTTTCTTTCTTTCTTTCTTTCTTTCTTTCTTTCTTGTCTGTCTACTGAAAATGTGTCCTCTCTCAGGAATCTTCCTGTAGAGCAGTGATATTTCAGGTTAGAGATGTACCAGGTTAAGTCACCGGCAGGACAAGTTGACTGTGGAAACTTTTGCAGCTGACACCAGTAGTCGGGCTCTTCCCAGAAGGATTATAAGCAAAAAGGTCTTCCCACATTACATAATGGCAGAACGGGAACACAACGGTTCTCAGTTTAGTCATGAACCCTTTTGCAGAAACAGAGAATGTATGACAATAAACAGACCTGGTGTTCTTGTATCAGTGAGTACTTTTGTAAAAAAAAAAAACATTTCCAGTAGTTCTGAAAGTCGTACTCAAAAGCCAAAGGTGGTTCCGAAAATTGCTTCCTACAGCACATATGTTCAGATATGAGCACCATGTAATTGCGCTCTCTCTCTCTGCTGTGTCCACTGAGCTGTTTGGCCTGCCCGGCAACCTCAGTGGATAACGTTGGGCAGGCCTCTTGCTCGAGCTGAAGCTCATTGGCTAGAACTTGAATTGCCCACGTGGGGGGAAATGTAGGGAAAATGACACAGCACAGCTTCAAGGAAACAGTCGCTTTCAAACGGGGGATTTCGTGACTAATTGAAGTAAGACTGTAATTCTGCTCGTAGATTATGCATGTATGAACGACACATTGACACATTCAGCCCAAAGTGGGACGTTTAAAAAAATAGCTTCTTAATCACGAAGAAAGTATTTTCCAGGGCATGTCTATAAGAAGGTGGCACTGTCTCTACAGCAGTCATTTTACCTAACTAAATAATCTCCTATGACCATTTACTATCCTTCTTGTTTAGCTAAGAGCAACACAAAACCTGATTACTGATGTGGCTTCTAACAAAGGGTGAAAAGAGAGATAAATGCCTTTATTTGATTGAAATTTTCCCTCTATAGGTGCCCGAGTAAAAGGTCATCCCTATTTTATTTCCAATTTACTTAACGGTTAACACTTAGCTCCTATTATCTAAAGGAGAGTGAATATTGCTTCAATCAACTACACGTGTCAAACAGGCCACAGCGTCACCTGGTGAAACTGATATTCTACTTCATTGAGTGAGTCTTAACCTAACACAGAGAGAACTGCATTTACGTAAGGGCTACCTGATTTAATTGTCATTATTTGTCTGTTGTTCTGATACCTTGACACTTGTCTGTAAGTGGCGATGTGACTGCTTTTAAAATGACTTTTCTCATCTTTCTAATCTTTTTACTCACAATTTAGCTAACAAATCTGCCCACATTAGCTGTCATCATCACATTTTATATTATCATTTTCAAAAACAATTTTTACCACCCTTAAGATCCAAACAAATACCATTTATCCCGTACACAGTCCAGTAACACATGAAATGAGAGTGCAGATGTTCCTTCCTCTGTGAGCTGCTAGGCAACAACAGCTTCTCTCAGCCAGAACCGCTATCTGTCCACCATCCCTCTGTTTGGACTGGAATACAAACAACCCAAACAGAGGGGGAAAAAGAACAAGTGATAGATAATGATGCAATAGTACGACTTTGAGCAGGCAGACTTTTGAGCATTGTTGGGTGAATATGTTTGCTAAACAAGGAGGAAATAACTTGACGTTTGCTAGCACTAGGGGGCAGTGGAGTATCGTTTTGTAAAGACAGTGACAGGAGAGAGAAGATTCTACAGGTACTGTCAATCAAGATCCCTGATAAAATACAAGGTAAACAACAAAGAGCTGACAGTCTCTCTCCAGGTTATAAGCCAAGGTTATTTTCCATGCATGATGAACTGCATATACCAAGACACATACCTTTTGTACTATATTGTTATTTTGTTTTCATTTTTTTATCCCAGCTCCTGTCTCCACAGGAGGTTTTTTGCTTTCTGGTAGGCCATCATTGTAAATATGAATTTGTTCTTAACTGACTTGCCTAGTTAAATAAAGGTTAAATAAAAAATATATATTTTAAAAAATCACAAGGACAGGGTTCTTAGTTTACACCTCAGGACAGACAGCAGGCTAACCCAACCGTCCCAGTTTACACCTCAGGACAGACAGCTAACCCAACCGTCCCAGTTTACACCTCAGGACAGACAGCTAACCCAACCGTCCCAGTTTACACCTCAGGACAGACAGCTAACCCAACCGTCCCAGTTTACACCTCAGGACAGACAGCTAACCCAACCGTCCCAGTTTACACCTCAGGACAGACAGCTAACCCAACCGTCCCAGTTTACACCTCAGGACAGACAGCTAACCCAACCGTCCCAGTTTACACCTCAGGACAGACAGCTAACCCAACCGTCCCAGTTTACACCTCAGGACAGACAGCTAACCCAACCGTCCCAGTTTACACCTCAGGACAGACAGCTATCCCAACCGTCCCAGTTTACACCTCAGGACAGACAGCTAACCCAACCGTCCCAGTTTAGGATTTAAGACCTCTGTTTGTCTGTACTTTCTTTAAGTCACAGATGACACACACATGGCCTGTGGTGACTTCATCAGCTGCCGACACCTGATCAGTTAGCTGGCTAATAACCGAAGCATTTAGGCAGTAGTCATCTAAATGTCTGTTTGGAGAGCCAACTGACTCAAATTACAGTGTGTATATTTTTGGAAAACATTCAGTTCTGTACGGTTACCCGGTAAGACGTCACTGTGTTTGATTCAGCTAAACACACACAAAAAAAAAGGTTTTATGTAGAGCCAAATCAGCGGAACCATTTTTGGTGCTGTAAATAACCTTTCTCAATCTCACAGATTCTTTGTAGAACCATAAAGGTTATTTTTTCTGTTTTAATAGCCGTATTATATTAAATTCCAAAGGTTTTATTATTGTGTTTATTATTGTGTTTATGTTTATAAGTTCAATCAGGTGTACTAGCTCTGGAACAGCTGAGGAGAAAACTGAAAACTGACAACAACTGACTTAGTCAACCATTCTCAATTAACACCGTCACTAGCCGTAGTCACATATAATATGTAATAGCATAACACAACATAAACTCAGCAATAAAAAGAAACGTCCCTTTTCAGGACCCTGTCTTTCTAAGATAATTAACTAACCCTAACCCTAACCCTAACCCTAACCCTAACCCTTTTTCAGGACCCTGTCTTTCTAAGATAATTTGTAAAAATCCAAATAACTTCACAGATATTCATTGTAAAGGGTTTGAATGCTTGTTTCCCATGCTTGTTCAATGGAACCATGAACAATTAATGAACATGCGCCTGTGGAACGGTCGTTAAGACACTAACAGCTTACAGATGGTAGGCTATTAAGGTCACAGTTATGAAAACTTATGACACCAAAGAGGTCTTTCTACTGACTCTGAAAAACACCAAAAGAAAGATGCCCATGATCCCTGCTCATATGCGTGAACGTTCCTTAGTCATGCTGCAAGGAGGCATGAGGACTGCAGATGTGGCCAGGGCACATCTGCCCCCTCGCTCAGGTCTGTTCAACGCTGGTCCGACCAATCTGATTCCACGCTTCAAGACTGCTTCGATCACGTGGATTGGGATATGATCGGCATTGCGTCCAACAACAACATTGATGAATACGCTGATTCGGTGAGCGAGTTCATTGGAAAGTGCATCGGCGATGCTATACCCACAGCAACAATTAAAACATTCCCAAACCAGAAACCGTGGATTGATGGCAGCATTTGCGTGAAACTGAAAGCGCGAACCACTGCTTTTAACCAGGGCAAGGTGACCGGAAACATGACTGAATACAAACAGTGTAGCTATTCCCTCCGCAAGGCAATCAAACAAGCTAAGTGTCAGTATAAAGTCGCAATTCAATGGCTCAGACACAGGTAAGTGGCAGGGACTACAGTCAATCACGGATTACAAAAAGAAAACCAGCCCCGTCGCGGACCAGGATGTCTTGCTCCCAGACAGACTAAATAACTTTTTTGCTCGCTTTGAGGACAATACAGTGCCACTGACACGAACCGCTACCAAAACCTGCGGGCTCTTCTTCACTGCAGCCTACGTGAGTAAAACATTTAAACGTGTTAACCCTCGCAAGGCTGCAGGCCCAGACGGCATCCCCAGCCACGTCCTCAGAGCATGCGCAGACCAGCTGGCTGGTGTGTTTACGGACATATTCAATCAAACCTTATCCCAGTCTGCTGTTCCCACATGCTTCAAGAGGGCCACCATTGTTCCTGTTCCCAAGAAAGCTAAGGTAACTGAGCTAAACGACTACCGCCCCGTAGCACTCACTTCCGTCATCATGAAGTGCTTTGAGAGACTAGTCAAGGACCATATCATCTGACCCCTCCCTACCTGACACCCTAGACCCACTCCAATTTGCTTACCGCCCCAATAGGTCCACAGACGACGCAATCGCAACCACACTGCACATGGCCCTAACCCATCTGGACAAGTGTGAGAATGTGATTCATCGACTACAGTTCAGCATTTAACACCATAGTACCCTCCAAACTCGTTATCAAGCTCGAAACCCTGTGTCTCGACCCCACCCTGTGCAACTGGGTACTGGACTTCCTGACGGGCAGCCCCCAGGTGGTGAGGGTAGGTAACAACATCTCCACCCCGCTGATCCTCAACACTGGGGCCCCACAAGGGTGAGTTATGAGCCCTCTCCTGTACTCCCTGTTCACCCACGACTGCGTGGCCATGCACGCCTCCAACTCAATCATCAAGTTTGCGGACGACACTACAGTGGTAGGCTTGATTACCAACAACGACGAGGCGCCATAAAGGGAGGAGGTGAGGGCCCTCGGAGTGTGGTGTCAGGAAAATATCCTCACACTCAACGTCAACAAAACAAAGGAGATGGTTGTGGACTTCAGGAAACAGCAGAGGGAACACCCCCCTATCCACATCGACGGTACAGTGGTGGAGAAGGTGGAAAGTTTTAAGTTCCTCGGCGTACACATCACGGACAAACTGAATTGGTCCACCCACACAGACAGCGTTGTGAAGAAGGCACAGCAGCGCCTCTTCAACCTCAGGAGGCTGAAGAAATTCGGCTTGTCACCAAAAGCACTCACAAACTTCTAAAGATGCACAATCGAGTCCATCCTGTCGGGCTGTATCACTGCCTGGTACGTCAACTGCTCCGCCCACAACCGCAAGGCTCTCCAGAGGGTAGTGAGGTCTGCACAACGCATCACCGGGGGCAAACTCATGTCATAGGAAGGCCATAAAGATCATCAAGGACAACAACCACCTGAGCCACTGCCTGTTCACCCCGCTATCATCCAGAAGGCGAGGTCAGTACAGGTGCATCAAAGCTGGGACCGAGAGACTGAAATACAGCTACCATCTCAAGGCCATCAGACTGTTAAACAGCCACCACTAACATTGAGTGGCTGCTTCCAACATACTGACTCAACTCCAGCCACTTTAATAAGGGAATTGATGGAAATTGATGTAAAAATGTATCACTAGCCACTTTAAACAATGCCACTTAATATAATGTTTACATACCCTACATTATTCATCTCATATGTATATCGCAGTGGCAGACCACATGTAACAACACCTCGACAGGATCGGTACATCCGAACATCATACCTGCGGGACAGGTACAGCATGGCAACAACAACTGGCAGAGTTACACCAGGAATGCACAATCCCTCCATCAGTGCTCAGACTGTCCATAATAGGCTGAGAGAGGCTGGACTGAGGACTTGTAGGCTTGTTGTAAAGGCAGATCATCACCAGATATTTCCGGCAACAACGTCGCCAATGGTCAAAAACCCACCGTTGCTGAACCAGACAGGACGGGCAAAAAGTGCTCTTCACTGACGAGTCGCGGTTTTGTCTCACCAGGGGTGATTGTCGGATTTGCATTTATCGTCGAAGGAATGAGCGTTACACCGAGGCCTGTACTCTGGAGTAGGATCGATTTGGAGGTGGAGGGTCCGTCACGGTCTGGAGCGGTGTGTCACAGCATCATCGGACTGAGCTTGTTGTCATTGCATGCAATCTCAGAGCTGTGCGTTACAGGGAAGACATCCTCCTCCCTCATGTGGTACCCTTCTTGCAGGCTCATCCTGACATGACCATCCAGCATGACAATGCCACCAGCCATACTGCTCATTCTGTGCGTGATTTCCTGCAAGACAGGAATGTCAGTGTTCTGTCACGAAGAGCTCAATTCCATTGAGCACGTCTGGGACCTGTTGGATCGGAGGGTGAGGGCCATTCCCCCCAGGCATGACCGGGAATTTGCAAGTGCCTTGGTGGAAGAGTGGGGTAACAGCAAGAACTGGCAAATCTGTGGCAGTCCATGAGGAGGAGATGCACTGCAGTACTTAATGCAGCTGTTGGTCACACCAGATACTGACTGTTACTTTTGATTTTGACCCCCCCCCCTTTGTTCATGGACACATTTTCTGTTAGTCACATGTCTGTGGAACTTGTTCAATTTATGTCTAAGTTGTTGAATCTTGTCATGTTCATACAAATATTTACACATGTTAAGTTTTCTGAAAATAAATGCAGTTGACAGTGAGAGGACTTTTCTTTTTTTGCTGAGTTTACAACAGTCACACATTCCCCTTCTCATAGTAAAATAACAAACGGTAATTTGAACAGATCATGTTGAACTCAACAGTGACTCGATGTGATAAACACAGTTGTTACATCCTCCAGTGATTCATCTGATACTGAGGGATCAGACTTAATGAGAGTTGACTGTCTTATTCCCACAGCTGTTATGATTTCATCAGTTATTCACAATCTTATATTAAATTATGCTGCATTAGCATCATGAACATTAATATGGAGATGGTCACCCCTTTGCTGCTATAACAGCCTCCGCTCTTCTGGGAAATCTTTCTACTAGATGTTTCTTCTATTCAGCCTCGAGCATTAGTGAGTTTGGGCACTGATGTTGGATGATTAGGCCTGGCTAACAGTCTGTGGTCTAATTCATCCCAAAGGTGTTTGATGGGGTTGAGGTCAGAGTTATGTACTAGCCAGTCAAGTTCTTCCACACCGATCTCTACAAACCATTTCTGTATGAACCTCGCTTAGTACATGTGGGCATTGTCATGCTGAAACAGGAAAGGGTCTTCCTCAAACTGTTGCCAAGTTGGAAACAGAATCATCTAGAATGTGGTTGTATGCTTTAGCATTAAGATTTCCCTTCACTGGAACAAAGGGGCCCAAACCATGAAAAACAGCCCCAGACCATTAATGATCCTCCACCAAACTTTACAGTTGGAACTATGCATTGGGGCAGGTAGCATTCTCCTGGACTCCGCCAGACCCAGATTAGTCAGTCGGACGGCCAGATGGTGAAGCGTGATTCATCACTCATTTCAGTAAAGGGTGTGGCTGAAATATCCGAATCCACTTATTTGAAGGGGTGTCCCCATACCTCTGTATATAGATGAGATGAGGTCTTTATTTCTACAGCTGAATTTCAAATAGTTGATTTTGCAGCACTGCAATCTTTAAGCACCATCGCAACGCATGCATTTTCACATTGTTCAAATGACATTTCAACTTAGACTATGGGTAATGAATATGCTCCTCGCCATGATAAATGGGAGAACTTTATATCACTCCATTAAGTATTCATGTGTGGAGACGGTAATTTATTTCACATTCTCAGTCATAAACTCAATTACAAAAACAGATTAAACTTTTAGACATTGGTTTGGGTTGTTTGTGCCTTAGGACAATAAACACACTGTCACGCCCTGACCTTGGTTATCTTTGTTTTCTTTATTATCTGGGTAGGTCAGGGTGTGACGAGGGTGGTTTGTTTAGTTTTTGTATTGTCTAGGGGTTTTTGTATGTCTAGGGGTTTGTCTAGTCTAGTTGTTTATATGTCTATGGTGGCCTGGATTGGTTCTCAATCAGAGGCAGCTGTTTATCGTTGTCTCTGATTGGGAACCATATTTAGGTAGCCATATTCCTTGGTTATTTTGTGGGTTGTTATTCTATGTTTAGTTGCCTGTCTGCACTAGCCATATTAGCGTCACGTTTTGTTAGTTTTGTTCAGTGTTTGTTCTTTCATTAAAGAAGTATGTATGCTTACCACGCTGCGCCTTGGTCTCCTCATTATGACGACGTGACACACACACAGCAAATTGGCCAGCGTTACCTAGTGTTGATTTTGCAGCAATCACACCTTGGTTGTCAATGACAATTATTTAGGCCAGGGATGTACAACTCCCATCTTCGAGGTTGCTGTTGCTTCCTTTAATTGATCAATTAATGTCCCTGATTGGCCAGAGAGTCTTAATAAATCTGTGATTAAAAACGAAGACAGATCATTAACTTCTCCTTTTTTTCGCCATGAGTTTGCAATGACTTTATTCTCCATCACAGAAGTTTGTACCCGTGAATTGTACCAGCCAATCTGTGTGTTCAGCCAAGCAGTGACATAAAATATATACAGGACAAAAGGATACAGGAGTTGCTGTGTTTTTTTTTATTCTAGTCCATGTAGACCAGCCCATGAAGAGCACATTGACCTGTTTACGGACAATGTAAAACGCTCTGCAACAGCCTTAACAAACTGATCTTGGTCCAAATCTATGATCTATGGCTTTTGAATAAGCTATTTAATAACTTGTTTGTGGAATCAGTTCGTACAGATGTCTGGAGATGTTGCTGTGTGTGTTTCTAGCTGTTGCATCATCATGCTTGCAGGGAATTATAGAAAGAGAAAGAAAGAGAGAGAGTGAGAAGGATGGAGAGAGGGAACGAAAGAGAGAGAGAGCGAGAGAGCGCGAGAGAGAGAGAGAGAGAGAAGGATGGAGAGAGAGAGAGAGAGAGAGAGAAGGATGAAGAGAGAGAGAGAACGAAAGAGCGAGAGAGAGAGAGAGAGAGATCTGAATCAAGAGACTGCTCAGACTTTGTATTCTTGTCCACTGACTTTCTAGCTGAGGAGATGAGTGGGTGGGCTGGTTGACTGGGACACATTTTCCTAAAAGCTTATTTGAAGGACAAACTTTTACCAAGGCAACAGTTTGCTGCTAAATAAAATCACAGCCATGACTCAATACTCAGTGTGCAACTGATGCAACACACACAGATACAGACACAGATACAGACACGCACACTGACACACCCAAGAGATCAGATAACTGCTTGAAATAACTAGAAAGGAGAACACATACAGGAGGGGGTTTAGGATAACACAAGGCAAAGGACTCAACTTCAAGAGGGATTTAAATCTGTGAATTCTAAAGTCTCTCAGTGCACAGAGACCTGAAGCTGTATATTTGACAGCTGTTAAACCAATAGTCATCTTTCATTGAAGCCTTTAGGATCTGATGCTTTCATATTCTTGTTGTGCACCACTGACATTTTGAAATGGCCACAAAAGTGTGTGTGTGTGTGTGTGTGTGGCGGTCTCTTGGGAGTCCTCTGAGTGTCAGGCCTGAGGTTTTGCATAGAGATGGAAGCATAGTTAGAGGACAGAGTGACAGGGACCGTGCTGTTCGCCCACACACTGTCGTGGTACATTAGAAGAAGTGGCATACACATCAAAGAGTGTGTGTGTGTGTGTGTGTGTGTGTGTTTGCGTTTGCGTGCTCGCGCGTGCGTGCGTGCGTGCGTGGAGGTTGCATACATATCAAACACACCGGCCGAGAGCATTGGGGCTTTATGAATGCTTCTGAGAGAGGAGAGGGATTTTAGTCTTAAGTCTGCCCAGAAAAATCCTACCCTCCTGGCTGATTGGAACACATTGCCAGTCCCTACCAGAGTTAGTTGGACTGCACCACACACCATCAGATTAATTATCAGTGCTTCTTTACACTCTAGTTAGTTTGAGGTCTCACCGCCATGGCATAATGAGGAATAGAGGTCTAGAAAAATACACAAAATAAAGGTTGTTTACATAATTATTTGTGGTTTGACATTTAGAACACTGAAATTCTCCATTGTAGTAACAACAAATAATAATAATTAACACAGCATTAAACCAATACTGAATGTAAATGAACAAACAAATTAAACAAATAAAAGTTGGATATCCCCAAACTGGTTGGATCCCAATAGGAATTACGCATCATCTTGCAAGCCAGCATAATGTGACTTGTAGGCCTGATGTGGCCTGTAACCCATGAGTTTCAAGCCATTGTATTACACTTTCAGGAAAAAAAGGTTGAGATTTGTTCCTAAAGGGGAACAAACACTTGTCACTGTAGATATACCCTGTAGACCATCCTTTCTACCTTTTGTTATTAATGCACATTTTTACCCCAGTTCATACCTCAGGCTACACCAGGCCTGCAAGTAGGGTTGCAAACTTCCATTGACTTTTCCCAAAAACTTTCCAAACAGGATTTCTGGAGAAGCTGGGAACTTCAGGAACGTCACCAGAATTCCATAACCCTACTTGCATGTCACATTATGCTGTCTTGCAAAGTGGTGTGTAATTCCTATTGGAAACTGGCCAGAGTTATGATGTACAGAAGCTGGCATTTGTAGTCACCTGCATCCGACATGCAGAATCTGTGCCTGGGTTAAAATGATTGTGGGGAGACTACCTAAGGCATTTAAACTGTAACAAACATTTTAGCAACTGGTGCAAAAAAATCCAACTAACTGATTGGATTAGTTTAGAAACATGTATGTTACTTATGTTTGTGTAGCATAATATTAATCAATCAAATATAGACATTGAAAAAAAATATTGTAAATATCAACATGCAATAGAGAATGCTGGGAAATGTAACGATGGGCGTGGTTTTGGTTCACAGTGATGTGTATGAACAGAATCAGCTGAATGGGCATTTGATTTCCATTGGTTGGCCCGTTTTTTCCATGGACCTCCTATTTGTGCACGCGCTTGTGCATTTTTTTAAATGGATATAATAGTAAAAACAATTAGCAGCTCGTGAGTTTGAATTTAGGGAAGCTTACAGTTTATCATACCATTTCTACTGATCTGCATGCCAGTTATGACTATTTTTATTTTCTCGTTTCATTTCAATAATAAAGTTTTAATTCCGCAAAATCATTGTCACGTGGTTAATCATAAAAATCTGAAGTAAAATTATAAACATGGAAAAACAGGCAAGCCCCCCCCCAGCATCAACTAAGTAAAATGCATTGGCCTAAAGGCAACAAATAGAAACAGTAGAAAACATCCTGATGAAAATTCTGCTTCTTTCAATCACATTAATCTCTCTACTCCACCTGTCTGCCCTCTTTCATATCTGTCTTGACTTGAGCTATTGCTAGTGAAGTTCAACATTTTATCAAATAATGACAGGGTCTGACCCGAAACTGTCGCTAACGAACTTGTAAAATTGTATCAATTAGCCTATTCCGGGCTCTCAAGGTTTCCTGCACCTCTGAGTTCGGGACAGAAAGCTGTTTATTATGGTGTTTCCACTGGATCTATGTGCTAATCAGTGAGTGGCGAGTGGTGTGGCGGTCTAAGGCATCTCAATGGTAGAGACGTCACTACAGACACCCTGGTTTGACTCCAGGCTGTATCACAACCGGTCGTGATTGGGAGTCCCATATGGCGGCGCACAATTGGCCCAGCATCGTCTGGGTTTGGCGGTGTAGGCCGTCGTTGTAAATAATAATATGGTCTTAACAGACTTGCCTCGTTAAATAAATATAATTATGATATTTTGCTATTTCACACCGAGACGTGTGATTATCGAGGCCGGGAGTGTTGGAAAGATTTTTCAAATACTGAAAGAACTATAATTCACAATGTATGTAAAAAAAATATATATATTTGCTGACTTGTGAGAGGCGAAGAAGAAATGAGTGGTGTACTGTATGTGGTGAGACCTAATTTCCTACATATGCAGGCATTCTGGAGAAAGACATATGGAGATATCTTCACCTCACCACCTTCCCCGTCTTCTTGATGCAACATTTTATATTCTACTGGCTTACACTGGAGAGATTTTGGTGAGTGTGAGCCCTCTGGCTTTGCCTTTCATCTCTGTTAAGACTACTATCAACGGAGAAAGCAACCGAGGGAGCGAAACAGCACCTGTAGGTTATGTAGGTTATGTACAATTGAAGTCGGAAGTTTACATACACCTTAGCCAAATTGTCACGATCGTTATAAGGAGTGAACCAAGATGCAGTGTGGTATGTTTCAATCCTCTTTATTTTAGGAAGAGAAACTCAAAGACAAAAACAATAAAGCGTAAACCGAAACGTGAAGCTCAAAAGTAGTGCTCGCAGGCAACTATACCAAGACAAGATCCCACAAAACACAAAGGGGAAATGGCTGCCTAAATATGATCCCTAATCAGAGACAACGATAAACAGCTGCCTCTGATTGGGAACCATACCAGGCCAACATAGAAATATAAATCACCTAGATGATCCACCCTAGTCACACCCCGACCTAACCAACATAGAGAATAAAAAGCTCTCTATGGTCAGGGCGTGACACAAATACATTTAAACTCAGTTTTTCACAATTCCTGGCATTTCATCCTAGTTAATCCCTGTCTTAGGTCAGTTAGGATCACCACTTTTTTTTTAAGAATGTGAGATGTCAGAGTAATAGTAGAGAGAATGATTTATTTCAGCTTTTATTTCCTTCATCACATTCCCAGTAGGTCAGAAGTTTACATACACCCAATTAGTATTTGGTAGCATTGCCTTTAAATTGTTGAACTTAGGTCAAACATTTCGGGTAGCCTTCCAAAAGCTTTCCACATTAAGTTGTGTGAATTTTGGCCCATTCTGCCTGACAGAGCTGATGTAACTGAGTCAGGTTTGTAGGCCTCCTTGCTCGCATACACTTTTTCAGTTATGCCCACACATTTTTAATAGGATTGAGGTCGGGGCTTTGTGATGGCCACTCTAATACATTGACTTTGTTGTCCTTAACCCTCCCGCTGTCCTCGGGTCATTTTGAACCCACACAGTATTGACCCCCCGCTGTCCTGGGGTCATTTTGACCCCACACAGTGTTGACCCTCCCGCTGTCCTTGGGTCATTTTGACCCCACACGGTGTTGACCCTCCCGCTGTCCTTAAAACAACCTCGGCTGGATATTTTTATTTTTATTACCTTTATTTAACTAGGCAAGTCAGTTAAGAACAAAATCTTATTTTCAATGACGGCCTAGAACGACAGATTTGTACCTTGTCAGCTCGGGGATTTGAACTTGCAACCTACCGGTTACTAGTCCAACACGCTAACCACTAGGCTACCCTGCCACCCCTAAAACAACTTTGGCTGGATAAAATGGCCTCGGCTGGATAAAATGGCCTTGGCTGGATAAAACGGCCTCGGCTGGATAAAACGACTTCAGCTGGATAAAACGGCTCGCCTGGATAAAACGGCTCGGCTGGATAAAACGGCTCGGCTGGATAAAACGGCTCGGCTGGATAAAATGGCCTCGGCTGGATAAAACGACTTCGGCTGGATAAAACGACTTCAGCTGAATAAAACGGCTCGGCTGGATAAAACGGCTTGGCTTGATAAAACGTCTCGGCTGGATAAAACGGCTCGGCTGGATAAAATGGCCTCGGCTGGATAAAACGGCTCGGCTGGATAAAACGGCTCGGCTGGATAAAACGACTCCATGTCTGGACATGTATGGACACATACCCATTCACTTTCGTAATATCAGGGTCAGTCTAGGACAGGTCATCAAATTTCAAGTTGAATAATATAATGGAGGTGGATGTTTTCACTGCTGCACATGTCTGGACATGTACGGATATGTACGACAGACATGTACCCATGTCAACAGTATTATCTGTTGTTTCGTTGAGCTTACATGGATACATGAATAAAGACAACATTTCACTTTTGTAATTCTGGGGTCAGTCTAGGACAAGTCATCAAATTTCAAGTTGCATAATATCATGGAGGTGATTATTTTCAACGCTGTAGTATCGGGTCAAAATTTCCCAAGGACAGCGGGAGGGTCACTGTGTGGGGTCAAAATGACCCGAGGACAACATAGTGTCGGGTCGGGTCAAATTAACACGAGAACAGCGAGAGGGTTAAGCCATTTTGCAACATTTTTGGAGGTATGCTTGGGGTCATTGTCTATTTGGAAGATCCATTTGCGACCAAGCTTTAATTTCCTGACTGATGTCTTGAGATGTTGCTTCAATATCGCCACGTAATTTTCCTACCTCAAGATGCCATATATTTTGTGAAGTGCATCAGTCCCTCCTGCAGCAAATCACCCCCACAACATGATGCTGCCACCACCGTGCTTCACGGTTGGGATGGTGTTTTCGGATTGTTTTCGGACCCCCTTTTTCCTCCAAACATAATGATGGTCATTATGACCAAACAGTTCTATTTCTGTTTCATCAGACCAGCTGACATTTCTACAAAAAGTACAATTTTTGTCCCAATGTGCAGTTGCAAACCGTAGTCTGTCTTTTTTATGGCGGTTTTGGAACAGTGACTTCTTCCTTGCTAAGCGGCCTTTCAGGTTATGTCGATATTGGACTTGTACTGTGGAGGTAGATACTTTTGTACCTGTTTCCTAAAGCATCTTCACAAGGTCCTTTGCTGTTGTTCTGGGATTGATTTGTTCATCTCTAGGAGACAGAACGCTTCTCCTTCCTGAGCGGTATGATGGCTGCGTGGTCCCATGGTGTTTATACTTGCGTACTATTGTTTGTACAGATGAACGTGGTACCTTCAGGCATTTGGAAATTTCTCCCAAGGATGAACCAGACTTGTTGAGGTCTACAATTGTTTTTTCTGAGGTCTTGGCTGATTTCTTTTGATTTTCCCATGATGCCAAGGAAAGAGGCACTGAGTTTGAAGGTAGGCCTTGAAATACATCCACAGGTACACCTCCAATTGACTCAAATTATGTAAATTAGCCTATTAGATGCTTCTAAAGCCATGACAAATTTTCTGGAATTTTCCAAGTTGTTTAAAGGCACAGTCAACTTAGTGTATGTAAACTTCTGACCCACTGGAATGGTGATACAGTGAATAATAAGTGAAATAATCTGTCTGTCAACAATTGTTGGAAAAATGTCTTGTGTCATGCACAAGGTAGATGTTCTAACCAACTTGCCAAATCAATAGTGTGTTAACAAGAAATGTGGAGTGGTTGTAAAACGAGTTTTAATGACTCCAATCTAACTGTATGTAAACTTCAACTGTATCTAATGCTGTCTGTGCAGAAAGAGTATGACACGCCATACTCTTATGTTCCAGACAGCATCAGATTCATGGTCTACACATACTGAGACAGATAGGGGCCGCTGTTTTGCTCACCCGGATGCTTTAACGCGCTATGCATCTTTCTGTCATTGATCAAAGGATCAATATTTCAATATTGATTTGGATGGGCAAGGAGGTACGGTAGGGTGGGCCAGGCCCTTAAGGCCCAATACTCCAGCCCTATGTAAGAGGTTTAGGTTCCTGTATAAGGGTAAAACTAGGCCCTCCACGATGACATATGTATAGTATTGTGTTAATTAAAAATATGAATGTATTATAACATATTTCGATTAGGATGTCACTTGGGGAAGTCCACAGGACCGAAAGTGGATGAATGCAACTACCATGTGTCTATCAGTAGAAAATACTTCTGGGTGGTGAGTTGAAAGGCAAGACAGTCTACGAAATATTTGAATAAGGCTTTACACTAAGCAGCGTGTTAATTTAACACTGTTCCGGTGTCTACAGTGCCTTGCGAAAGTATTCGGCCCCCTTGAACTTTGCGACCTTTTGCCACATTTCAGGCTTCAAACATAAAGATATAAAACTGTATTTTTTGTGAAGAATCAACAACAAGTGGGACACAATCATGAAGTGGAACGACATTTATTAGATATTTCAAACTTTTTTAACAAATCAAAAACTGAAAAATTGGGCGTGCAAAATTATTCAGCCCCCTTAAGTTAATACTTTGTAGCGCCACCTTTTGCTGCGATTACAGCTGTAAGTCGCTTGGGGTATGTCTCTATCAGTTTTGCACATCGAGAGACTTTTTTCCCATTCCTCCTTGCAAAACAGCTCGAGCTCAGTGAGGTTGGATGGAGAGCATTTGTGAACAGCAGTTTTCAGTTCTTTCCACAGATTCTCGATTGGATTCAGGTCTGGACTTTGACTTGGCCATTCTAACACCTGGATATGTTTATTTTTGAACCATTCCATTGTAGATTTTGCTTTATGTTTTGGATCATTGTCTTGTTGGAAGACAAATCTCCGTCCCAGTCTCAGGTCTTTTGCAGACTCCATCAGGTTTTCTTCCAGAATGGTCCTGTATTTGGCTCCATCCATCTTCCCATAAATTTTAACCATCTTCCCTGTCCCTGCTGAAGAAAAGCAGGCCCAAACCATGATGCTGCCACCATCATGTTTGACAGTGGGGATGGTGTGTTCAGCTGTGTTGCTTTTACGCCAAACATTTGCATTGTTGCCAAAAAGTTCAATTTTGGTTTCATCTGACCAGAGCACCTTCTTCCACATGTTTGGTGTGTCTCCCAGGTGGCTTGTGGCAAACTTTAAACGACACTTTTTATGGATATCTTTAAGAAATGGCTTTCTTCTTGCCACTCTTCCAGAAAGGCCAGATTTGTGCAATATACGACTGATTGTTGTCCTATGGACAGAGTCTCCCACCTCAGCTGTAGATCTCTGCAGTTCATCCAGAGTGATCATGGGCCTCTTGGCTGCATCTCTGATCAGTCTTCTCCTTGTATGAGCTGAAAGTTTAGAGGGACGGCCAGGTCTTGGTAGATTTGCAGTGGTCTGATACTCCTTCCATTTCAATATTATCACTTGCACAGTGCTCCTTGGGATGTTTAAAGCTTGGGAAATCTTTTTGTATCCAAATCCGGCTTTAGACTTCTTCACAACAGTATCTTGGACCTGCCTGGTGTGTTCCTTGTTCTTCATGATGCTCTCTGCGCTTTTGACGGACCTCTGAGACTATCACAGTGCAGGTGCATTTATACGGAGACTTGATTACACACAGGTGGATTGTATTTATCATCATTAGTCATTTAGGTCAACATTGGATCATTCAGAGATCCTCACTGAACTTCTGGAGAGAGTTTGCTGCACTGAAAGTAAAGGGGCTGAATATTGTTGCACGCCCAATTTTTCAGTTTTTGATTTGTTAAAAAAGTTTGAAATATCCAATAAATGTCGTTCCACTTCATGATTGTGTCCGACTTGTTGTTGATTCTTCACCAAAAAATACAGTTTTATATATTTATGTTTGAAGCCTGAAATGTGGCAAAAGGTCGCAAAGTTCAAGGGGGCCGAATACTTTCGCAAGGCACTGTATATGTGTCCACAGACTCCACGCTTTCAGCATTGATTTAACACTCTTGTGTTAATTTCTATTTATTTTTATCACCAGGGAATTTACTGTGTGCTATATTACTTTCAAATTTTATAAAAAGGGGATGTAAAAGTATAAAAAATACAATACAATACAACAAATACAATACAATTTCAGTCTGTACTACAAGAACACATTTAGTGTTCGTGATGCACGTTACGTCCCATACGGCACCCTATTCCCTATATAGTGCACTACTTTAGACCAGGGCCCTATGCACTTCTACAGTGGCGCAGTTATGTGATTCTGTATCTTTTCTGTTCTTGCCTATATGAACACTGTGACGGATCTACCGAGGCTGAGAGCGTATTTATCTCCAGACGAGATGAGTTCACGGGGAAAAACATTCCCTTGACGTCCTTGCAACGTCACCTTCCGCCCAACCACCATCATTCTTCTGCAGACCTCTAGTAAATAAACACATGGACATTCCTCATTTTGGACTGAGCTCCCTGAGGGGAGTGCCACAGGGGTTTCATCTAACGTCAGCTAGCCCACTACATTCCTGAGGGGATTTAGAGGTGTCGGCGGCATGAAGACGGATGAACGTCAGAGGTTTTCCACCCCAGATTGCTGAAAGCAGACTGTTAATCTGATCTGAAACACTCAAACAGTCTACACCCAGGTGGTGTATATATATATAGAAGCTCTCTGGACAATCCAAGGAGATATACTCCACCCCACCACCTCCTGAAATCAAATAAAGCTTTAGGGTAGAAAATAACAAAATACTGTTACACATACTGTGACACTGTCTTGCCAAATCACATTGTAATATTTAACGTGGTGATTTTGCAAGACATAGTGTGTGTCGCATTGTAAATTGCTTTACTAAGTGTCCAGAACTGATTGCGTTGCTCTTACTCACTCATTTAGACCTCATAAAGGTGTGTAAATTGCCCTCACTTACACAAAACACACAGTGTGGAGAGATAATCAGAATATCACACACACACACACACACACACACACACACACACACACACACACACACACACACACACACACACACACACACACACACACACACACACACACACACACACAATACACACACACACACACACACACACACAGACAGAGATTCATATTCAGAGCTTCTGTGGGCCGTCACAGACCTCGTGATTTTCGGGTGATTACGGTGGAGTGTTTGGTGGTTGATTGTGTTCATGCTTCTACATTAAGTACAGTCATTAGCATGCTAACCGTTCATCCCAAGACCAGATGGACTCTCAACAGAAGAAGAAGAAGATCCAGAGTTAGGTCGATGTATTGTTTGCCTTTAAGTCATAGCAGACAAACAAGTCTCCTGTGTGTCACTGACAGAATGTAGGGTTCATGTCTTAGTCTCCTCTATCAAAATTGTACAGTCTATTGGGGAATAATGTGATTTGAGACACAGCCAAAACACACACTCCAATTTAGGCCTACGCTTTTTAGTCTGGGCTCCCTCTTTTTGGTGGTGAAAAACTTTCAACTTAAGTTGAAAGAGACTGTATGTGCCAAACATTCTCCCTGGCAGCCGTCAGCTCTGAGGTCTGTGGAGGCACGGCATGTGCTCATTACAAACGCTAGACAGACCATTCCCTTTGTGTTGGGATTTCCAATTCTTCTTCTGACGCTCGCTCTTAAAGTCAGCTGTTTGAAGCGGCACAAACGATTCTCCACAAGCCCACAGGTCCTCCTCGCTGCTTCAATGACAGATGATGGAGGGTGGTGGTGTCCCCCCTCTCTTTCAGTTGCTCTCTGTGAAGTATTTTGTGTCAGCCTGATGATTAGAGATGAGTTGGACTTCACAGATATGTACTGGTTAGAGATGAGTTGGACTTCACAGAGATGTACTGATTAGAGATGAGTTGGACGTCGTAGAGATGTACTGATTAGAGATGAGTTGGACTTCACAGAGATGTACTGGTTAGAGATGAGTTGGACTTCACAGAGATGTACTGATTAGAGATGAGTTGGACTTCACAGAGATGTACTGATTTAGAGATGAGTTGGACTTCGCACTGATGTACTGATTAAAGATGAGTTGGACTTCACAGAGATGTACTGATTTAGAGATGAGTTGGACTTCGCAGAGATGTACTGATTAGAGATGAGTTGGACTTCGCACTGATGTACTGATTAAAGATGAGTTGGACTTCACAGAGATGTACTGATTAGAGATGTGTTGGACTTCACAGATATGTACTGATTAGAGATGAGTTGGACTTCACAGATATGTACCTTTGATTTGTTATGTGTAATGTGATGTCTGTAGTACAGTGTGTGTGTTTGGTATGTGTGGACGTGTTTAACACGAATTGTGGGGACCAGAAGTCCCCGAAAGAATAGTAAACAAACAAAAATTTGACCAACAGGGGAATGTTTTTTTGTTCCCACAAATGCTATTTCTAGGGGGTTTATAATTAAGGTTAGAATACGTTTTAGTGTTAGAATTCAGTTTATGGTAAGGGTTTTCCTGTGGTGAAGGAGAGGCGGACCAAAATGCAGCATGGTGGTTATTCATGTTCTTTAATAAAGGAACTATACATGAAATAACTAACAAAACAATAAATGTGCGAAAACCTAAACAGTCCTATCTGGTGCAAACACAGAGACAGGAACAATCACCCACAAAACCCAACACAAAACAGGCTACCTAAATATGGTTCCCAATCAGAGACAATGACTAACACCTGCCTCTGATTGAGAACCATATCAGGCCAAACATAGAAATAGACAAACCAGACACACAACATAGAATGCCCAACCAGCTCACGTCCTGACCAACACTAAAACAAGGAAAACACACACGAACGATGGTCAGAACGTGACAGTTAGGATCTAGTGCTAGTTTTAGTGTTAGGGTTAGGAGCTAGGTTAGGGTTAAGGTTAGGGGCTAGGTTAGGGTTAAGGTTAGGGTTAAGGGTTAGGGTTAGGAGCTAGGTTAGGGTTAAGGTTAGGGTTAAGGGTTAGGGTTAGGAGCTAGGTTAGGGTTAAGGTTAGGGTTAAGGGTTAGGGTTAGGAGCTAGGTTAGGGTTAAGGTTAGGGTTAAGGGTTAGGGTTAAGGGTTAGGGTTAAGGGTTAGGGTTAGGAGCTAGGTTAAGGTTAGGGTTAAGGTTAGGGTTAAGGTTAGGGTTAAGGGTTAGGGTTAAGGGTTAGGGTTAGGAGCTAGGTTAAGGTTAGGGTTAGGGTTAGGAGCTAGGTTAAGGTTAGGGTTAAGGTTAGGGTTAAGGTTAGGGTTAAGGGTTAGGGTTAGGAGCTAGGTTAAGGTTAGGGTTAGGGTTAGGAGCTAGGTTAAGGTTAGGGTTAAGGTTAGGGTTAAGGTTAGGGTTAAGGTTAGGGTTAAGGGTTAGGGTTAGGAGCTAGGTTAGGGTTAAGGTTAGGGTTAAGGGTTAGGGTTAGGAGCTAGGTTAAGGTTAGGGTTAGGGTTAGGAGCTAGGTTAGGGTTAAGGTTAGGGTTAAGGTTAGGGTTAGGAGCTAGGTTAGGGTTAGGGTTAGGGTTAAGGTTAGGGAAAATAGGATTTTGAATGGGATGTAATTGTGTGTCCCCACAATGTCAGTTATTCAAGCATGTGTGTGTGTCTTTGTGTCTATTAAGCTACTGATTGAAACAACTCTTCAAAGAGTTAATTTAAAAACATTTTTTTTTAATTGAACCTTTATTTAACCAGGTAAGCTCCTAGCCCTTAGCTCCTAGCCCTTAGCTCCTAGCCCTTATTTCACCTTTATTTAACCAGGTAGGCAAGTTGAGAACAAGTTCTCATTTACAACTGTGACCTGGCCAAGATAAAGCAAAGCAGTTCGACACATATAACAACACAGAGTTACACATGGAGTAAAACAAACATGCAGTCAATAATACAGTAGAAAATAAGTCTATATACAATGTGAGTAAATGAGGTGAGATAAGGGAGGTAAAGGCAATAAAAATAAATACATTTAAGAGCAGTTGGAGGCCACGGAAGGAGAGTTGTATGGCATTGAAGCTCGGCTGGAGGGTTGTTAACACAGTGTCCAAAGAAGGGCCAGAAGTATACAGAATGGTGTCGTCTGCGTAGAGGTGGATCAGAGACTCACCAGAAGCAAGAGCGACATCATTGATGTATACAGAGAAGAGAGTCGGCCCAAGAATTGAACCCCGTGGCACCCATGTAGAGACTGCCAGAGGCCCAGACAACAGACCCTCCGATTTGACACACTGAACTCTGTCGGAGTAGTAGTTGGTGAACCAGGCGAGGAAATCATTTGAGAAACCAAGGCTGTTGGGTCTGCCGATGAGGATGTGGTGATTGACAGAGTCAAAAGCCTTGGCCAGATCGATGAATACAGCTGCACAGTATTGTTTTTTATCGATGACAGTTAAGATATCGTTTAAGACCTTGAGCGTGGCTGAGGTGCACCCATGACCAGCTCTGAAACCAGATTGCATAGTTGAGAAGGTACGGTGGGATTCGAAATGGTGGGTGATCTGTTTGTTAACTTGGCTTTAGAAGGCAGGGTAGGATAGATATCGGTCTGTAGCAGTATGGGTCAAGAGTGTTCCCCCCTTTGAAGAGGGGGATGACCGCAGCTGCTTTCCAATCTTTGGGAATCTCAGATGACACGAAAGAGAGGTTGAACAGGCTAGTAATAGGGGTTGCAACAATTTCGGCAGATAATTTTAGAAAGAAAGGGTCCAGAATGTCTAGCCCGGCTGATTTGTGGGGGTCCAGATTTTGCAGATTTGGGAGAAGGAGAAATGGGGAAGGCTTGGGCGAGTTGCTGTGGTGGGTGAAGTGCTTTTGACCGGGGTAGGGGTAGCCAGGTGGAAAGCATGGCCAGCCGTAGAAAAATGCTTATTGAAATTCTCAATTATAGTGGACTTATCGGTGGTGACAGAGTTTCCTATCCTCAGTGCAGTGGGCAGCTGGGAGGAGGTTCTCTTATTCTCTATGGACTTTACAATGTCCCAGAACTTTTTTGAGTTTGTGTTGCAGGAAGAATCTAGCCTTGGCTTTTCTAACTGCCTGTGTATATTGGTTTCTTCTAACTTCCCTGAAAGTTAGCATTTCACAAGCATCCTGTCGGGCTGTATCACCGCCTGGTACGGCAACTGCTCCGCCCACAACCGTAAGGCTCTCCAGAGGGTAGTGAGGTCTGCACAACGCATCACCGGGGGCAAACTACCTGCCCTCCAGGACACATACACCACCCGATGTCACAGGAAGGCCATAAAGATCATCAAGGACAACAACCACCCGAGCCACTGCCTGTCCACCCCGCTATCATCCAGAAGGCGAGGTCAGTGCAGGTGCATCAAAGCAGGGACCGAGAGACTGAAAAACAGCTTCTATCTCAAGGCCATCAGACTGTTAAACAGCCATCACTGACATTGACTGGCTACTGCCAACATATTGACTCAACTCCAACCACTTTAATATTGGAAAAATTGATGTAAAAAATGTATCACTAGCCACTTTAAACAACACCACTTAATATAATGTGAGATTTCAGAGTTATTGGTGGTCTTCTTAAGCCAGGATTCAGACACGGCTAAGACATCCGGGTTGGCAGTGTGCTAAAGCAGTGAATAAAACAAACTTAGGGAGGAGGCTTCTAATGTTAACATGCATGAAACCAAGGCTTTTACGGTTACAGAAGTCATCAAAAGAGAGCGCCTGGGGAAGAGTAGTGGAGCTAGGCACTACAGGATTCACCTCTACATCGCCAGAGGAACAGAGGAGGAGTATGATAAGGGTACGGATAAAAGTTATGAGAATTGGACGTCTAGGACATCCGGAACAGAGATTAAAAGGAGCAAGTTTCTGGGGGAGATAAAATAGATTGAAGGTATAGTGTACAGACAAGGGTATGGTAGGATGTGAATACAGTGGAGGTAAACCTAGGCATTGAGTGATGATGAGAGCGCTATTGTCTCTAGAAACATCATTGAAACGAGGTGATGTCATCGCATGTGTGGGTGGTGGAACTGAAGGGTTGGATAAGGTATAATGAGCAGGGCTAGAGGCTCTACAGTGAAATAAGCCAATAAACACTAACCAGAACAGCAATGGACAAGGCATATTGACATTAAGGAGAGGCATGCTTAGTCAAGTGATTGTAAGGGTCCAGTGAGTAGTGAGGTTGGTTGGGGTCACGGCGATTCAGACAGCTAGCCGGGCCATGGGTAGCAAGCTAGCAGAAGATGGAGGTGTGTTTTTAGCCACCCTGTGTGTTTCCGTCGGTAGAATAGCGGGGTTCCATGTGGTAGAGGGGACCAATCCAATTGTCAAAATAGTTATAGTTATTGTGGCCCAAGAAGATTGTTCGATAGACCTGTTCAGATAGCAGCCAATATGCTCAAGACAGCTAACGATTAGCGGGCCGCAGTTAGCAGGTGGGCGTTCAGGTTACATCTTGATGGAGGGGCCAGTTGACTTCCTCAGGAAGATAACGTCGGTATTCCAGTCGTGAAGGCCCGATGGGGCTCCGCAAAGGGCAGTAAAATGGGTCCGGATAGGTGATTGTAGCCCAGGAGTGGCTGATGGAACTCTTCAGCTGGCTAGCCCTGGGATAATTGATTTTGCTCCGGAATCGATCTTAGCCAATAGTCACTCGGATAGCAGCTAGTTAGCTGCAAGATCCAGGCGTAAATGTCCAGAGCTTGCGGTAGAAATACGGGGATATGGAGAGAAAATAGGTCCGGTATGCTCTGGTCTGAGTCGCGTTGTACAAAACTGGCGATAGCTTTCCAAGCTAAAGGATAGCTGATGACCGCTAGCCGTGGATAGCTGAATAGTAACGTTAGCTAGTGAGCTGGCTAACTTCTGGCTAGCTTCTTTTGTGGATTTCGGATACGAGGTGAATAATACTTTTGGTGAGGCGCGTTGCAGGAGAGTGTTTTGAAGTTGAGTTTTTAGAAAAAAATATATAAAAAGATAAGCGAAGAAAAATATAAAAAGACAAGACGAGGACAAAGGATGTCTGACTGCTACGCCATCTTGGAACAGTCTGTTGAGATGAAGTGAAGATTATGTGAGATATGATTTTTTGGCTGCATGGTTTACTGGCTCTAACAACTCCCCTCTGGAATGTCTCTCTCACAACACAGTAGGGGTATCTCTCTCACAACACAGTAGGGTTATCTCTCTCACAACACAGCGGGGTTCTCTCTCACAACACAGCGGGGTTATCTCTCTCACAACACAGCAGGGTTATCTCTCTCACAACACAGCAGGGTTATCTCTCTAACAACATATTGGGGTTTTGTTTGACTTATCGCAACTGAATCTGATACTGATGTAACTGAGGCGATGTAACATGACTGAAATTCACTGAAATGTATTACTGATGCTTGTTGAAACGCACCCTAAATGAAATGCAACACAATATGAATATCATTATCTCATCTCACAACACAGTGGAGTTATCTTTCTCACAACACAGTGGAGTTATCTTTCTCACAACACAGTGGTTTTATCTCTCTCACAACACAGCGGGGTTATATCGCTCACTACACAGTGGGGTTATATCGCTCACTACACAGTGGGGTTATCTCTCTCACAACACAGCTGGGTTCTCTCTTTCACAACACAGCGGGGTTCTCTCTTTCACAACACAGCTGGGTTCTCTCTTTCACAACACAGTGGGGTTATCTCTCTCACAACACAGCTGGGTTCTCTCTTTCACAACACAGTGGGGTTATCTCTCTCACAACACAGTGGGGTTATCTCTCTCACAACACAGCTGGGTTCTCTCTTTCACAACACAGTGGGGTTATCTCTCTCACAACACAGCTGGGTTCTCTCTTTCACAACACAGTGGGGTTATCTCTCTCACAACACAGTGGGGTTATCTCTCTCACAACACAGTGGGGTTATCTCTTTCACAACACAGTGGGGTTATCTCTCTCACAACACAGTGGGGTTATCTCTTTCACAACACAGCGGGGTTTCGTTTGACTGATCGCAACTGAATCTGATACTGATGCAATTGAGGTTGTTGAAACGCACCCTAAATGCTTGTTGAAATTCACCCTAAATGCTTGTTGAAACGCACCCTAAATGCTTGTTGAAATGCACCCTAAATGCTTGTTGAAATGCACCCTAAATGCTTGTTGAAATGCACCCTAAATGCTTGTTGAAATGCACCCTAAATGCTTGTTGAAATGCACCCTAAATGCTTGTTGAAACGCACCCTAAATGCTTGTTGAAACGCACCCTAAATGCTTGTTGAAATTCACCCTAAATGCTTGTTGAAACGCACCCTAAATGCTTGTTGAAATGCACCCTAAATGCTTGTTGAAACGCACCCTAAATGAAATGCAACACAATATAAATGTCATTAACGATATGTCCTTATTATCCATGCTATTAAAAAAGAAAAAATAAATAAATAAAAAAAACATATTTTGTTTTATTATAATAACCCCATAACTTCATTTCAAACATGACTGGGTCTATTTCCTGTCTCCTCTAAGGACTGTCTGCAGTGGCAATATTCTCTTCCAATCAGTGGAAGTTTCCCAAACATCCGAACACTAGTGTTATCTGTCTGTGTCCCTTCCCCTCCATCTTTCTTCCTAAACAGAGAAGCCTCCTCTCCTCAGACGATTGCAGGGCAGACACACCTTCTGTTGCATATTAAGTCAGAATCCTACCTGCGGCCCTTTGTGCACCTCCTCCATGCTCTGCCTCTCCACTCTCTTCCTCTTCCCTCAAGCCTCTCTCTTCTCCCCCCTAATCGTTCCTCTCTCATACCCCCCTTTTCCTCCCTCCTCCCTTTTCATTTTCCTTCCTCTCCCTCGTCTATTGTGGGCTGACATTTGAATGTGCATTAAAATGCAAGGGGCGAGAGCAAAGGCAGGGAGAGGCGAGGCGGGACACAGGCAGACTGGAAGGTGCTCCTAGTTGGATTATGGGAGGCAAACAAAGCCACTCCAGTCTCGCTCCTAACCTACTTCCCATTGATTGATTTATTAACTTAGAATTCAATTTGGAACGGCCGGGCTGGCTGCGGCGGGAGACGCTTCACAATTACATTTCTGTGATCTAGTGGTATTCTGAGGGCCAAATGCCCCAGAGGCGCCATGTAAGGGTTCTCAAACAGGAAGATTAGGGTACACACAGACTTTTTTGAGGGAGAGTTTATGCGTGAATTAATAAGGGGTTCCAGTCCTCTCCCCAGCCTAGCCCAGACCTATCAGATTCACTTCATTTCTAGACTTACATACTGCCGGCTGAAAAATGAACCACGTATTGGAGAACTAAGTGCAATCTAAGTTCACTCTGAAACAACCTCTGTCTCCTCGATACTGTACTCATATGAAAATAGAAGAGGCTGTTACATAGTTTCGGATCGCTGACTTCAGCGGAAGTCGTGACAGTACCTCCCCCTTGACGCACGGCTCCAGCGGCGCGCCGACACCGGTCTCTGGGACGACCCGGAGGACGATCCGGCCGGCGACGGTGAAACTCCTGTAGCAGTTCAGGATCCAAAACATCTGCAACCGGAACCCAGCACCTCTCCTTTGGACCGTACCCCTCCCACTCCACGAGATACTGATACTGCCCGACGCCTTGAATCCAGGATGGAACGGACGATGTACGCCGGAGCCCCCTCGATGTCCAAGGGACCTCCTGCACCTCAGATTCCTGGAGTGGACCAACCCCCACCGGCCTAAAGAGACACATGGAACGAGGGATTAAAATGATAATCAGAGGAAAGCTGTAATCTGTAACATGCCTCGTTCACCCTCCTCAGGACTTTGAAAGGCCCCACAAACTGAGGACCCAGCTTCCGGCAGGGCAGGCAGAGAGGCAGGTTACGGCTCGAGGGGCCAGACCCGGTCCCCCGGCGCAAACACCGGGGTCTTGCTGCGGTGACGGTCCACACTGGCTTTCTGGCAATGCGCCACTTGCTGGAGGTGTACACGGGTGGCCTCCCATGTCTCCTCCACGCGCCTAAACCAGTCGTCCACCTCAGGATCCTCGGTCTGACCCTGGTGCCAGAACCGGCTGGTACCCCAATACGCATTGAAAAGGGGAAAGGTTAGTGGAGGAGTGGCAAAGCGAGGTCTGTGCCATCTTAGGCCAGGGCACGAACGCCACCCACTCCCCCGGCCGGTCCACAGAAACCTGCCCACATCCTGGTTGACTCTCTCTACCTGTCCGTTACTCTCGGGGTGAAAACCTGAGCTAAGGCTGATCGAGACCCATAAAAGTTCCATGAACGCCTTCCAAACTCTTGACGTGAACTGGGGACCCCGATCAGACACTATATCCTCAGGCACTCTGTAGTGCCGGAAGACGTGAGTAAACACAGCTTCCGCAGTCTGTAGGGCCATAGGAAGACCGGGCAGAGGGAGGAGACGACAGGACTTAGACGATCCACAACGACCAGGATCGTAGTTTTTCCCTGTGAAAGAGGAAGATCTGTAAGGAAATCCACTGACAGATGTGACCAAGGTCGTTGTGGAATGGGTAAGGGATGTAGCTTACCTCTGGGCAGGTGTCTCGGGCGCCTTACACTGGGCACACACAGAGCAGGAGGAAACATAAACCCTCACGTCTCTTGCCAAGGTGGGCCACCAGTACTTCCCAGTCAGACAACGCACCGTCCGACCAATCCCAGGATGACCAGAGGAGGGAGACGTATGGGCCCAATATATTAACTGGTCACGGACAGCAGACGGAACGTACATACGCCCAAAGGGGCACTGAAGGGGAGCGGGCTCTGTATGTAATGCCTGCTCAATGTCCGCATCCAGCTCCTACACGATCGGCGCTACCAGGCAGGAGGCCGGGAGTATGGGAGTCCGATCCATGGGCCACTCCTCTGTCATACAGCCGGGACAGTGTGTCTGCCTTCGTATTCTGGGAACCTGGTCTGTAGGATAGGGTAAACACAAAATGGGTAAAGAACATGGCCCACCTTGTCTGACGAGGATTCAGTCTCCTCGCTGCCCAGATGTACTCCAGGTTGCGGTGGGCAGTCCAGATGAGGAAAGGGTGTTTTGCCCCCTCAAGCCAATGTCTCCACGCCTTCAATGCTTTAACCACAGCCAACAGCTCCCAGTCCCCCACATCATAGTTATGCTCCGCCAGGCTGAGCTTCTTCGATAAGAAAGCACAGGGGCGTAGTTTCAGTGGCTTATCCGAGCGCTGTGAGAGCACGGCTCCTAACCCAGCCTCAGAAGCGTCCACCTCCGCTATGAATGCTAACGAAGGATCCGGATGGGCCAGCATGGGAGCCGAAGGAAACAGAGCTCTTAGTTGACCAAAAGCCCTGTCGCCTCAACCGACCACTGCAACCATACAGGACCCCCTTTTAGCAGTGAGGTAATGGGAGCAGCAACCTGGCCAAAACCCAGGATAAATCTCTGGTAGTTATTGGCAAACCCTAAAAAGCGCTGCACCTCCTTTACCGTGGTGGCAGTCGGCCAATTATGCACAGCTGCAATGCGGTCACTCTCCATCTCCACTCCTGATGTGGAAATGTGATACCCTAGGAAGGAGACAAACTGCTGAAAGAACAGGCATTTCTCAGCCTTGACATACAGGTTATGCTCTTACAGTACTCCAAGTACTTTGCACACCAAGGACACATGCTCGGCGCGTATATCAAAATGTCATCGATATACATCACTACACCCTGCCTGTGCAGGTCCCTGAAAATCTTGTCTACAAAGGATTGGAAACTGATGGAGCATTCCTGAACCCGTAAGGCATGACGAGGTACTAATAATGCCCTGTGGTGGTACTAAACGCTGTCTTCCACTCGTCTACCTCCCGGATACGCACCAGGTAATACGCACTCCTGAGATCCAGTTTCATGAAGAAGAGCACCCCATGCATTGACTCAATCGCCGTGGCGATAAGAGGTAGCGGGTAACTGTACCTTACCGTGATTTGATTGAGACCTCTATAGTCAATACACGGGCGTAAACCTCCATCCTTCTTCTTCACAAAAAATAAACTTGAGGAGGCAGGTGAAGTAGAGGGCTGAATGTACCACTGATGCAAGGATTTAGAGACATATGTATCCATAGCTACCATCTCCACTTGTGACAGAGGATACACGTGACTCCTGGCAAGCGTAGATTCTGCCAGGAGATTTATCGCACAATCCCCCCGTCGATGAGGTAGTAATTGAGCCAACTTCTTTTTACAGAAGGCGAGAGCCAAATCAGCATATTCTGGGGGGATGCGCACGGTGGAGACCTGGTCCGGACTTTCCACCGTGGTAGCACCAACGGCACTCTCGCGGCCACCCCGTGAGAGCCCTCTTTTGCCGGGAAATGGTAGGGTTATGATGAGCCAAACAGGGAAGGCCTAGTACCACAGGAAACGCAGGAGAGTCAATTAGGAAGAGGCTGATTCTCTCCTCGTGACCTCCCTGCGTCACCATGGCCAGGGAGATGGTGGCCTCCCTGATTAGCCCGGACCCTAATGGTCGACTATCCAGAGCGTGTACAAGGAAGGGTCTAACTACAGGAAAAATGTGAATACCTAAACTAATGGCTGACGCTCTGTCAATAAAATGTCCAGCTGTGCCTGAATCGACGATCGCCTTATGCTGGAAATGTGAGGGAAACTCAGGGAAACAAACAGGTACAAACATTTGGTCAACAAAGAACTCTGGATGAGTGTGGTGCAAACTCACCTGAGGTGACGCCAGAGTGCCCTGCCTGTTACCTCGACTCCCAGAGGAACCAACACTGCACCGATCGGCTGTGTGTCCTCTGCGGCCACAGATGGTACACGTGATGGCTCCACATCCAGTCTCCCTATGCGCTGCCCCTCCCAACTCCATGGACACCGGAGAGGGGGTGCTGGAGGATGGCACCAACAGAACCCCCTCTGGACGTCCGCGGGTTATCCAACCGAATGGACAAATCCACCGGTTGGTCGAAAGAGATGGTGGCATCCCTGCAGGCCAGCTCTCGTCGGACGTCCTCTCGCAGGCTGCACCGATATTGTTCGATGAGGGCCCTGTCTTTCCAGCTTGCTCCGGCGACCAAGGTCCGGAATTCCAGGCGAATTCCAGGCGAAGAGCCGTTCTCCCGGCGCTCTCCCTTCGGGCAGAGGGTCGAAAATTGTGAACTTCCGGGTGAACTCCTCAAAGTGGTCCAACGCCGCGTCATCTTCTCCCCATACAGCGTTTGCCCATTCCAGAGCTCTCCCTGAGAGGCATGAGACGAGGGCTGACACTCTCTCCCTTTCCAAGGGAGCTGGGTGCACAGTGGCCAGGTAAAGGTCCAGTTGTAATAAGAATCCCTGGCACTGTGTGGCTGTCCCATTAAATTCCCTGGGAAGGGAGAGACATATCCCATTAGGACTGGCTCCAGATGGGACGGGTAGAGGCAACCCCGGTTGCGCTGGTCGAGGCACTGGACTCCCTGTCTCTCCCAGTGGTCCATATTCTGGACAAAGCGATCCTTCATGGTACCAAGATGATGTATCATAGCCGAATGTTCCTGGACGCGCGCCTCGACTCCTTTAATCGGGGTACTTGCTCCTGCTGACTCCACAGTTGGTGTGTAATTCTGTCAAGGGGTGTACTAGAGGCGAAGTCAGGTGAAGGAGAGCAGAGTAATGTTACTTTAACAGGCACATTTTTATTTTCGTTCCAAAAACGAGAGCACTACATAAATCAAACGCGCTCAAAACACAGAACATAACAAAAGTAAAGCGCGTAATTAAACACCACAATAACATGAAACAATTACACACAAAGACATGATGGGAAACAGAGGGTTAAATACATGTAGATTGATCGTGGAATAAGAACCAGGTGTGTATGGAACAAGACTAAACAAATGGATATATGAAAAATGGAGCGGCGATGGCTAGAAAGCCAGTGACGTCGATCGTCGAACAAGGAGAAGCGCCAACTTCGGCGGAAGTCATGACAATAAGGTTAAAAACTTTTTTTGCCCGGATTTGTTTACGTTCCTGTTAGTGAGCATTTGCCAAGAGCATCCATTCATCTGACAGGTCTATTAAAACTTCTTAGGGTTGCAATCCCATTAACGGGATCGATATGAAAACAGCCAGTGAAAGTGCAGGCGCCAAATTCAAAACAACAGAAATCTCATAATTAAAATTCCTCAAACATACATTTATCTTATACCTTTAAAGGTAATCTTGTTGTTAATCCCACCACATTGTCCGATTTCAAATAGGCTTTACAGCGAAAGCACCACAAACGATTATGTTAGCTGACCACCAACTCACAGAAAAACCCAACCATTTTTCCAGCCAAAGAGAGGAGCACAAATAGAGACAAAAAGCAAAAAAGCAAAAAGCACAAATAGAGATCAAATTAATCACTAACCTTTGATTATCTTCATCAGATGACACTCATAGGACATCATGTTACACAATACATGTATGTTTTGTTCGATAAAGTGCATATTTATATGAAAACATCTCAGTATACATTGGCACGTTACGTTCACTAGTTCCAAAAACATCCGGTAATATTGCAGAGAGATCATTTTACAGAAAAGTTCATTATAATGGTCAATGAAAATACAGTTATTAGACATGGAAATATAGATATACCTCTCCTTAATGCAACCGTGGTTTTCAGATTTCAAAAAAACTTTACGGAAAAAGCAAACCATGCAATAATCTGATACGGCGCTCAGAAAAAAATAAAATTATCCGCCATGTTGGAGTCAACAGAAATCAGAAATAACATTATAAATATTCCCTTACCCTTGATGATCTTCATGAGAATGCACTCCCAGGAATCGCAGTTCCACAATAAATGATTGATTTGTTCGATAATGTCCATTATTTATGTCCAAGTAGCTACTATTGTAAGCGCGTTTAGTACACAAATCCAAACGCCCGTGCAGGTCCAACGTCGGATGAAAACTTCAAAAAGTTATATTTACAGGTCGAAGATGTTGTAAGGGAATACCCCCCTGAAATGGACAAAAATGAATGGCAACATATTGGCATTGGACAAACCATATACACGATGTCCAATACCACCCAATGTGGCGTTGATTCGTGCAAAGTATGTTGCAAATGCCATATGGCAATTGCCAGTTGTAACACTTCAAAAATCCAACAGGGGGCGAGTGCGCTCCACCGGGGTTTTTCATATTGGAAATGCAACCCAAGTCAACATCCGAAAGCAACATTTTGAAAAAAGGATTTTTTTGTCAAAAACTTATCACCCCTTAAAAAAGTGCTTTCTGGACCGTTTTTCGAAATTCTTTCGATTTTTTTGTCAATTACACATGTGTAAGAACTGTATGAATATATTTTTGTCCAATTTTGTTATCATAATTTTTTTTTTTTAATTACATGCGCATAAGGCATATGTTTTGTCCATTTGCAATATGATTTCATAGGAAGTCAAAAGTCAAAAGTCAAAAATGTCAAAATTTGGTAAAAAACTTCACACATCCTTAAAAAAGTGCTTTCTGGGCCGTTTTTCAAAATTCTTTTGATTTTTGTGTCAATTACACATGTATAAGAACTTTGTCAACATACTTTAGTCATACTTTTTTACTTGTGCATAAGGCATATGTTTTCTCCATTTGGAATATGATTTCATAGGAAGTCAAAAGTCAAAAGTCAAAAATGTCAAAATTTTATAAAAAAACTTGTGCTTTCTGGACCGTTTTTCAAAATTCTTTCGAATTTTGTGTCAATTACACACGTATAAGAACTGTATCAACATACTTTATTCGTATTTTATTATCATATTTTTTTTTTTTTTTTTACTTGTGCATAAGGCATATGTTTTGTCCATTTGCAATATGATTTAATAGGAAGTCAAAAGTCGAAAATGAGAATTTTTTTTAAAAACGTAAAAAACTAAAAAAAAGTGCTTTCTGGACCGTTTTTCGAAATTGTTTCGATTTTAAGACAATTACTCATGTGTAAGAACTGTATGAATATACTTTTGTAAAATGTTATTATCATATTTTTTTTTTTACTTGTGCATAAGGAATATGTTTTGTCCATTTGCAATATGATGTCATAGGAAGTCAAAAGTCAAAGTCAAAAGTACATTTTTTGGGGGGCCAAAATTGACTGAACTGATAAACTCGGGATGGCCGGGCAGTGATAGTTGTTCATTTCCATCACTCGTTGTGTTGATTTCATCATGTCCATTTGGTGATGTTTTTTCACTATAGAATCAAATGCACGTGCATTGTTGTGCAACTGGTAACCCAAAAATAAAAAATATGGTTGTAAATGCATTTGCCGGGACTCCTATTGACCATGCCCGCTATGGGAGTACCCTACTACGGCCCTCTATCAGTGGGGGCCATCCTTGAGTGCTTTATGGACAGTTTAAAATATGACGATGGATGCAGATTGTGATTTTCCTCCGTGCAACTGGTGATCTGAAATGTGCAACCGGTAACCCGAAAATTAAAACACTGTTTTAAATACATTTACCGGGACTCCTGTCATCCATGCCCGCTATGGGAGTACCCTACTACTGCCCTCTATCCATGGGGGCCGTCGCAGATTGTGATTTTCCTCCGTGCAACTGGTGATCTGAAATGTGCAACTGGTAACCCCCCCCCCCCCCCAAAAAAAAAAATGGTGATTTCCTTATGTCCATTTGTTTATGTTTCCTTACTTTTTCAAAGTCACTGTGCATTTGCAATATGTTTTAATGGGCAGGTACCATCACGAATTTGTCATGCTATAAAAATCCTGCAGGAATGTGAAATTGACTGGCCCGATGAACTTGGGATGACTTTGCAGTGATTCTGGTTCATCTCAATCGTTCGTTAGGGTTGATTTCAGAATGTGACTTTGGTGATGTTTTTTCACTATAGAATCATATTGCAAATGCACATGCATTGTTGTGCAACTGGTAACCCAAAAATAAAAAAATGGTGATTTCATTATGTCCATTTGTTTATGTTTCCTTACTTTTTCAAAGTCACTGTGCATTTGCAATATGTTTTAATGGGCAGGTACCATCACGAATTTGTCATGCTATTAAAATCCTGCAGGAATGTGAAATTGACTGGCCCGATGAACTAGGGATGGCTTTGCAGTGATTCTGGTTCATCTCAATCGCTCGTTTGGGTAGATTTCAGAATGTCACTTTTGGTGATGGTACCTCACTGTTTAAACATATTGCAAATGGACAAGAGTCAAGTGGACAAGAGTCCATCAGTCAATTAGATATCATTCTGACACCAAACTGATACAAACTGACACCAAACCCACTTTTTCCAACTCGTTTAGTAGCCAACCATTACATACTTCAGAGCTGGCCCAAAATTCACCACGCCTTCGGTTCAAACCATAAAAAAACCATAAAACACGTAGTTACGTTCTAGCTGCGGGTCCATTTCTTATGTTATGTGTTGGCCTAGCTGAGGCGACCCCGAATCCCAAGTTTCGGCTCGATAGGTCATTTGGTGTCAGAGAAAAACCCTAATTGGTGCTGAAAATCCACTATTTTCCATGACTTGCTACGGGGTCCTTGAATGAGCTATCGGACAGAAACGTTGGGGTCTGTCTATATGGGCCGAGACGTTCGCAATGCACCTAGTCTGGCGACTCTGGGACATTTCTAAATGTAGTCATTTTCGTGATGCAAAAATGAATTGAAAGTATTGCAAATGTACGAGGCTGTTTCTCGGTCCGAGAACCTTCTAGAACCACCTAACTCACCACGCACTATCGACATGAGGTCTAGAACAGGATTCTAAAGTTTCGGAACTCTAGTTCTGACGGTTCTTTTTTAGCTCGAACAAAGCTAACTATTGCAGCCACTGTCTGTCTCTACGCACCCCAATACGTCCCTCCTTCCAAGTTGTGTTTTAGTGTGATTTATTTTTCCTTTGATTTTTTGGGGGAAAAATGACTGATTTACAGTCATGGGGGTTGCCTAATCACACATATGAAGTTTTGGAAAGATCAGACTTTTTTAACCCCTCGAAACAGCCCCTGAGACACCAATTATCGCACTTCCGGTTGGCACAGGAAGCTATAAATCAACACATATCCTCAGTGCGGTATGCTCTTACAGAATCCTGAGTTTTAAGTCTTTACGTTAAGAATTGACTGATCTACACAGGGTTGAATGCACTATGTCTATCAAACTGCAGGCAGGGTATGGGTATACACTTTTAGGGGCATTTTAACCACTTCCGGTTGGTCCAGGAAGCTTAGAATCAACACAGGTAGACCTCATAGTGGTCTGATGGACTGTCACCGAAGACAGGTTCATACGGCATTCATAACCCACATAGGCCTCAGGTTGAAATTAGGGGTGCAGGCAATGTATTCCTATGGGGAGAGAAGTCATTGTAATCTGTGAGATCAAAAAACACTGTTTTACTGTTAAGGGTTAATGCCACACGGTCAAGGCTAGGCTTGCACAAATCGGGAGGACCTTAGGAACATTCCTGTGGTGAAATTTTTCTTCTCACCCTAACGGTTCTCTCACTGTCACCCAAAAGCAAATGACATTGTGGGGCAGGCTTCATTTTGGGCCCACTATTCTAATGGTCGCTGCGCCTAGACCGAGCGAGCTACGGTCAAGCGGGATATCTCGTTGAACTCGGCACGGCCTAGGGATTATGGTAATGCCATTGCCTGCTCTCTGTGTCTTTAAGCACTGCACTTTGTCACTCTATCCTTGCTGTGTGTGTGTGTGAGAGCTTTTCTTTGACATCTGTTGGGAGAAATGACTGACTTACAGTTTATGGGGGTTGCCTAATCACACATATGAAGTTTTGAAAAGATCTGACCTTTTTAACCCTTGGAAACAGCCACTATGACACCATTTAAGGCACTTCTGGTTGGCACAGGAAGCTATAAATAAACTCATATCCTGATTGGGGTATGCCTTTACATAATCCTGAGTTTTAAGTGTTTACGTTAAGAACTGAGTTATTTACGGAGGGTTTAGTGTGTGTGTGTCATTTCAGAAAATCATAGAAAATCACAGAAATCTCGCAGAGCTCCGCCTCACACTTTAAAAAGATTCGTATGAACACCCTGCAACTGGATCTGTAACCGTTGAAAAAAAAAGCCTATTTGTGAACATCACCAATTTGTCATTGTTCCGTTTCTCTTAAATGACGATAGATAAATGGCTGGTTCTTTTTTTATTGACACCGGAGGCTCCTTGACTTTGACCTGAAGTGGAAAAATAATTTCTCTATTTCCATTTTGGACCTTTAATCCCAGAAAAATGGCCATAACTCAAAAACCGTTGAGGCCTAGACGCCATCTTGTTCGGGGCCAACTGCCCGTTATGCCAAACCTACGCTCACCAAGTTTTGGCTTCAAAATATTTTCCGTTTTCGAGATAAGGCCCCATCGTGATTCGTGATGTTTTGCCAAATTGCCATATGATTCCTTATGCCCTCTTGTGGGAATTTCCGGGATAGCGGAAAAATGGTCCAAAACTTGTTTATTTTATAAAACGGAAACCGAATGTCCGACAAAGTTCATTTGATGACTTCCCGGTAGGTCCGGCCCTACCGCACGGCCCGACGCCGACCGCAAATTTTACAAACGTTTTCGGACGTCTAGTAAGGGACCGTACATTTGCAATATGGACTTTCTCACTAACCATACACAAAATGCCAAAATGTTCCCTTAAGGTATGTTATCATAAATCTTCAATAACGTTCCAACCGGAGAATTCCATTGTCTGTAGGAAAGCCATGGAACCTAGGTCGCTATCATGTGAAATGCGTGTGACCAGGACCTGGCTCTCTGCCAGACCACTGACTCAAACAGCTCCCATCCGGCTCCACAACACAGTAGAAGCCTCATTCAAGTTTCTAAAGATGGTTGACATCTAGTGGAAGCCCTAGGAAGTGCAACTTGATCCATATCCCACTGTGTATTCAATAGGGGCTGGGTTAAAAATTGACCAACATCAGATTTCCCACTTCCTGTTTGGATTTCTTCTCAGGTTTTTGCCTGCCATATGAGTTCTGTTATACTCACAGACATCATTCAAACAGTTTTAGAAACTTCAGAGCGTTTTCTATCCAATAATAATATGCATATATTAGTAACTGGGATTGAGGAGCAGGCCGTTTACTCTGGGCACCTCTGGGCACCTTTCATCCAAGCTACTCAATACTGCCCCTGCAGCCATAAGAAGTTTTAAGAAGCTGATTAAACTGCATGAACATTACACAGGTGCTATTTCTGCTGGGGACAATAAAAGGCCCTTCTAAAATGTCACACAACACAATGCAACAGATGTGTCAAGTTTTAAGGTAGAGTGCAATTGGCATGCTGACTGCAGAAATGTGCAACTGATTTGTTTCCAGAAAATGTCATCTTAATTGCTCTACCATATGCCACCTCCAACGTTGTTTTAGAGAATTTGGCAGTACGTCCTACCGGACTCGTACGCCATCCCAGGACATCCACATCTGGCTTCTTCACCTGTCACCCGGAGACCAGCCACCCGGACAGCTGATGAAACTGGGTTTGCAAAACCGAAGGATTTCTGCACAAACTGTCAAAACCGTCTCAGGGAAGTTCTTCTGTGTGCTAGTTGTCTTCACCTGACTGTAGTTTGGCATTGTAATCAATTTCATTGGGCAAATGCTAACCTTCATTATTACTGGCATGCTGAGCCATATGCTCTTCAAGGATGAATACCGCTTTGAACTATACCGGGAAGATGACAGACGTATGGCATTGTGTGGGCAAGCAGTTGCCAATATTGTGATCTGAGTGCTCCATGGTGACAGTGGGGTTATGAAATGGGCGGGCATAAGCTACAGAGAATAAATACAATAGCATTTTATTGATGGCAATTTGAATGCACAGAGATAACGTGACAAGATCCTGAGGTCCATTCTCGTGCCATTCATCCTCCGCCATCATGTTTCAACATGAAAATGTATGGCCCTATGTCGCAAAGATCTGTACACAATTCCTGGAAGCTGAAAATAACTCAGTTCTTCCATGGCCTGCATACTCACCAGACATGTCACCCATTGAGACTGTTTGGGATGCTCTGGATCAACATGTACGGCAGCATGCTCCAATTCCCGCCAATATCCAGCAACTTCACACAGCCATTTCACTGGCCAGAATCAACAGCCTGATCAATTATATGCGCTACATGAGGCAAATGGTGGTCATACCAGATACTGACTGGTTTTCTGATCCACGCCCCTACCTGTTTTTTTAAAGGTATCTGTGACCAACAGATGCATATCTGTATTCCCAGTCATGTGAAATCTATAGATTAGGGCCTAATGAATTTATTTCAATTTAAGATTTCCCTACAAGAAATGTAACTGTAAATCTTTGAAATGGTTGGATGTTGCATTTATATTTTAGTTCAGTGTTCAGAGTCCAACACCTCCCAAGCACCATCACGCTGCATGGGTAACAACAGAAGCTTTGTCCACTACTACAGCATGCCCAAAATGTGCAGGAACTGCAGCCAACTGGGCCATCTGGCCGCATCCTGCACAGCCATCATCTGCAAGAGTTGTAAAGACAACCATCCCACCTCAGACTTTACTTCCACATGCCCCTGCAACCTGTGCGGGAAAGGGGGACACTTCTTCAGAACCTGCCCCAGTTTCTATGCCGGTAAGCCAAGGGCTAATGCCACCAACCTCAACACCCCTAACGCAAAGCCCAAAACCTCCAACCCCCTTCACAAAACAACAACAACGAAGACCCAGAACCAGTCTGAGACCCTTCCACAGGCTTCAACCAACCCACCACCGAATAAGTCCCAAAAATGGCTCCCATCCCTGTCATCACAGCAAGACATCCCAGAAACGGTCCCCACTGCCACCTCGGTCCCCCCCCTCAAACAAATCCTATCCTAGCCAACTCCACCCCATCCAAATCCCTGGTCAAAGGGGAGCCGGTTTTGAGTTAGGCCATAGAACTGGAAGAACCACTCACCTCACAACTCCAAAATGATCAAACGGAAAAGACTAAAACAGCAGATCAACAAGAGACCAGACCATAAAAACACCCCAGAACCCAAACCACACAGCCAGCAAGAATGACCCTCAAAACCCCGAACACTCTGAGCCACCTTCACCCCTCATGTCACCCTCAATCCCTCCACCAGTCAGTACAGGGGTCACCAGTCAGTACACTGGGCCACCAGTCAGTACAAGGGGCCACCAGTCAGTACAGGGGGCCACCAGTCAGTCAGTGGGGCAGCATGTCAACATCCTGTGAACAGCCAAGAACCACCCAACACCACGAACGACCCACTAGAGGCCCTCATCCACCTCCCTCATCCAACTCCCATACCCCTGCTTCTTCACCATCCCATTCCCTCTTCCTCCCCCTAAACTTATCCCTCTCACAGAATCCGACCAGGAACCTTTCCTCACCACGCCAGAAGAGGAAGGAACAAAGGTATAGACATATGCTCGGAGCAAGCAGGCCACAGAGGAGTACCTCAGCCACGCTCAAGGTACTAAACAATATCATAACCGCCAGGTCTTCATCGACCTGGCCAAGGCTTTCGACTCTGTCAATCACCATATTCTTATTGGCAGACTCAGTAGCCTCGGTTTTTCTAATGACTTCCTTGCCTAGTTCACCAACTACTTTGCAGACAGAGTTCAGTGTGTCACATCGGAGGGCATGTTGTCCGGTCCTCTGGCAGTCTCTATGGGGGTGCCACAGGGTTCAATTCTCGGGCCGACTCTTTTCTCTGTATGTATCAATGATGTTGCTCTTGCGGCGGGTGATTCCCTGATCCACCTCTACGCAGACGACAACATTCTGTGTACTTCCGGCACTTCCTTGGACACTGTGCTATCTAACCTCCAAACGAGCTTCAACGCCATACAACACTCCTTCCGTGGTCTCCAACTGCTCTTAAACGCTAGTAAAACCAAATGCATGCTCTTCAACCATTCGCTGCCTGCACCCGCACACCCGACAAGCATCACCACCCTGGATGGTTCCGACCTAGAATATGTGGACATCTATAAGTACCTAGGTGTCTGGCTAGACTGTAAACTCTCCTTCCAGACTCATATCAAACATCTCCAATCTAAAATCAAATCTAGAGTCAGCTTTCTATTCCGCAACAAAGCCTCCTTCACTCACGCCGCCAAACTTACCCTAGTAAAACTGACTATCCTACCGATCCTCGACTTCGGCGATGTCATCTACAAAATAGCTTCCAATACTCTACTCAGCAAACTGGATGCAGTTTATCACAGTGCCATCCTTTTTGTTACTAAAGCACCTTATACCACCCACCACTGCGACCTGTATGCTCTAGTCGGCTGGCTCTCGCTACATATTCGTCGCCAGACCCACTGGCTCCAGGTCATCTACAAATCCATGCTAGGCTTATCTCAGTTCACTGGTCACGATGGCAACACCCACCTGTAGCACGCACTCCAGCAGGTGTATCTCACTGATCATCCCTAAAGCTAAAACCTCATTTGGCTGCCTTTCGTTCCAGTTCTCTGCTGCCTGTGACTGGAACGAATTGCAAAAATCGCTGAAGTTGGAGACTTTTATCTCCCTCACCAACTTCAAACATCTGCTATCTGAGCAGCTAACCGATCGCTGCAGCTGTACATAGTCTATCGGTAAATAGCCCACCCAATTTACCTACCTCATCCCCATACTGTTTATATTTATTTACTTTTCTGCTCTTTTGCGCACCAGTATCTCTACCTGTACATGACCATCTGATCATTTATCACTCCAGTGTTAATCTGCAAAATTGTAATTATTCGCCTACCTCCTCATGCCTTTTGCACACAATGTATATAGACTCTTTTTTTTCCTACTGTGTTATTGACTTAATTGTTTACTCCATGTGTAACTCTGTGTTGTCTGTTCACACTGCCATGCTTTATCTTGGCCAGGTCGCAGTTGTAAATGAGAACTTGTTCTCAACTAGCCTACCTGGTTAAATAAAGGTGAAATAAAAAAAATATAAAAAATACCATCACTGACCTCTGAGTCTTGGGCTTCCAGTTGTCTTTCTGCTCGCTCCTTTAGTTGTTCTTCCTCCCCTTTTCAAATCTAGTACCAGTCCCAGCACCAACCCAGGTTTTCCCGGTCCTAGCCCACACAGCAGCACCAACACTGGACACAGCATCGACCAACCACAACTGCCACCTCCATCCAGCAACCACCAGCCCCACTGTCACATGAAAACAAACAAATTGTGGACTGACTGGCTGTCTGACTTGCTGATTAGTGTTACCGTCATTTTCAGTAGCTGTTATAGAAACATTTTACTTGCTATGACTGTGATATGTTTTAAAAAAAATCAAACTTGTTTGTTGCTAAGGACAAGAGCGCCCGCTAAATGACAAAAATGTCCAAATGAAAATTCCCAAAGAACAGTGATGTTGCTGCATGGGTACTGTAAAACAAATTACAGTAACTTTTTGGCCAATTGCTGCCAGTAAGTTACTGAACATTTTACAGGAAATGTTTTACAGTGTACAGAGATGCATCTTGGTAAAACAGGAGGTCAAAGGACAGTGAAGGAGGTAAGAGATGGATTGACACACATTCCCTCTTTAGTCTATCATCTTCTAAGAAGTGAAATGAATCTTTGAGAATGAGAAAGTAATCAACCACTTCTTCTACTGCTGATCAGACACCAGAAATTCAGATTTTTTTTCTAATGTCTGACTTCTGGGTTGGTTTGGTTTGGCAGTCACTTCTTCTTCAAAGTGAAAAAATTATTCTAAGAAATTAAATGAGTGCATACAAAGTGTTGGTTGCTGTGCCAAGACTTAGCCTGGAGCTCGTTGCTATTTCCAATTATTTCTGGCAATGATGAAGAAGTCGGAGAATAACTTTTGAATAATGCAGAAACACATTTCTGAGTGCTGCTACTGTACAGAGAACGGCCTTTCTAAAATAAGACTTCAAGATTCTGGTTGTGTAGAACCCATAGAGGGGTCATAGAGACAGGTAAATCACATTGTTTTGGTAATCAGTGATAAGACTGGACTAAAAACCAGGATATCAATGTTACTATGCAATAGAATAGCAGATGTTGCCTTGCATTAAATCTAGCTAAATACAAAGTTGGTCAAAGAAACTATATTTTCCATCTTCTTTTTATTAAATCCTGCGAAATATATTGACAGAAAATTATATTTTCTTTTGTCTTTCATTTAATCTGGCTAAATATGTTTTTGGGAAACAAAGGCTAAGTTGCTTCATAAGAGCCTGCTAGATAAGAGGGGGTTACTACAGTTATGTTATGTGGGAAATGACTTCATCATGATCATCCTGCTAAACCTGTAACCTTAACCTTGACCTCTCCATCTGTCTCTGTATGACAGACTTACCCATGGACATACGGCTGATAACAGCTCAGCACTACCAAAATAAACCAGGAAGCAACAGTTGAGTCCGTCACCAAGGAGGTAAAAATAGAAACTAATCAAAAAAATAAACGTCCCTTTTTCAGGACTCTGTCTTTCAAAGATAATTCGTAAAAATCCAAGTAACTTCACAGATCTTCATTGTAAAGGGTTTAAACACTGTTTCCCTTGCTTGTTCAATGAACCATAAACAATTAATGTACATGCATCTGTGGAACGGTCATACACCAGGAACGCACAATCCCTCCATCAGTACTTTCTGCGAGAGGCTGGACTGAGGGCTTATAGGCCTGTTGTAAGGCAGGTCCTCACCAGACATCACCACCTATGGGCACAAACCCACCGTTGCTGGACCAGACAGGACGGTCAAAAAGGGCTCTTCCAAGACAAGTCGCGGTTTTGTCTCACCAGGGGTGATGGTCGGATTTGCATTTATCGTCGAAGGAATGAGCGTTACACCGAGGCCTGTACTCTGGAGCGGGATCGATTTGGAGGTGGAGGGCCTGTCATGGTCTGTGGCGGTGTGTCACAGCATCATCGGACTGAGCTTGTTGTCATTGCAGGAAATCTCAACGGTGTGCGTTACAGGGAAGACATCCTCCTCCCCCATGTGGTACCCTTCCTGCAGGCTCATCCTCCAGCATGACAATGCCACCAGCCAAACTGATCGTTCTGTGCCTGATTTCCTGCAAGACAGGAATGTCAGTGTTCTGCCATGGCCAGCAAAGAGCCTGGATCTCAATCTCATTGAGCATGTCTGGGACCTGTTGGATTGGAGGGTGAAGGCTAGGGCCTTTCCCCCCAGAAATATCCGGGAACTTGCAGGTGCCTTGGTGGAAGAGTGGGGTAACATCCCACAGCAAGAACTGGCAAATCTGGTGCAGTCCATGAGGAGGAGATGCACTGCAGTACTTAATGCAGCTGTTGGCCACAGAAGATACTGACTGTTACCTTGGATTTTGACCCCCCCCCTTTATTCAGGGACACATTATTCAATTTCTGTTAGTCACATGTCTGTGGAACTTGTTCAGTTTATGTCTCAGTTGTTGAATTTTGTTATGTTCATACAAATATTTACACATGTTAAGTTTGCTGAAAATAAACGCAGTTGACACTGAGAGGACATTTTTTCGTTGTTGCTGAGTTTATATATATAAATGCAAGCCAAGCGCTTTGACGTCATCAGGGTCTCCAGAAGTACAAGCAACGTCTCATCAGAATTACAAAGTTCCAACATACAAGGTAAGATATGTTTGCTCTAAGCTATCACCCCCATCCACCCTTCATATCACCCTGACGTGTTTTAGCCTTGTACACCACCAAGACAAAAATCCATGAAAATGAATTTGTGTTTTGACTGTATATTCTTCATAGTTTTTGATTTGATATTCTTTAAAATTCATGTCAGGTCAAATACATGCAATTTAAAGTGATATTGTAAGGGAAACACTTTCTATGCTCCAAAAATCCCCCACTTAAAATACAAAGCTTTATTTCCAGTCAAAATGTCCCATATCCGGATGATAGTGGCAGTGGGATCTTTATTCCAGGGGGAATGGAATGGGAACGGTTTATCCCTCTGTGACAGTTTCACTCCAGCTGTAAGTGGCTGCAATTCTCACCAATCAATCAAGGGAGATTTTCTCGTCCTCTTCTCTTGTCACAGATTAAATGAGCGAAGTCACATGTTACCCGTTCAGCCATTTGTCTAGCAGCTAGCAGGCAGCAGAATAGTGGTAACCCTGGTTACTAAAGGTCTTACCTTCTCCAGATTCTCTTATTACTCTGAGGAAACATGGGACACATCTCAAATCACACTCTATTCCCTATACAGGGCACTACTCTTGACCAGAGCCGTACCATATTCCCCTAGGATAGTGCACTAATTTGACCTGATCCACACATGGGGAAGAGGGTGTAATTTGAGACACATAGGCTCTGGTGGAAAGTACACTGTTGTTTGAAAATTGCCCATGTTGAAGACTTCTTTAATCAGTCCTTTAAAACAGGACTAGTAAAGGTCCAGTAGTGCACCTTTTGTGATTTTTTTGTTGTTGTTGACTAAAGCGTTTACCAGCATTTGTAAACTTGGGTCCGATAATTATCTGTACAAAACAGTTAATCTGATAATACTTGTGGAATATAAAATACTTGTTTGGTTTCCCTTCTGATGTAAATGTTTGAGGACAGGGTTAAGTTCTTTCTGGATCTCATTAGAATGACAATAGCAGAGAAAAGGACAAGGCAACAATTCAATTATTGACCAATTGAATCCTGCAAGATACTATTCTTAATTATACAACTACCTTGTTTTGCCTGTGCTACAGATGTCTATGTCCGCTAATACTATTAAAGGCCCTTTTGTGATTTTTTTTATTTATTCAAACAATAATCTTTTTTTATTTCAATTTTTTTTCCCAATTTTTTTTTTCGGGGGGGGGGTTAATGCCACAGCACCCTCAGCACCCCTACTTCCCGCGGTTATGCTTGTAAGTCTGCTGGCTCCTCAGGTTGTCCTTCCTCCCCTGTACAGATCCCGACCCAGCACCAGTTCCCGGTTCCCAGTTGTTGTTCCGCCACAGCACCAGACCCAACACCAGCCCCTGTTTTTCCAGCCATGGTACCAGAATGATTTCCAACCTGGTCCCAACTGCCCTTTCCCTTCCCCAACACAAAGGCATACTGTCAACCACTGCACCAGATCAACCATGACTGACTGACTGACTGACTGACTGATTAACTAACTGACTGACTGACTGACTGATTAACTAACTGACTGACTGACTGACTGACTGATTAACTAACTGACTGACTGACTGACTGATTAACTAACTGACTGACTGACTGACTGACTGACTGACTGACTGATTAACTAACTGACTGACTGACTGACTGATTAACTAACTGACTGACTGACTGACTGATTAACTAACTGACTGACTGACTGACTGACTGACTGACTGACTGACTGACTGATTAACTAACTGACTGACTGACTGACTGACTGACTGATTAACTAACTGACTGACTGACTGACTGATTAACTAACTGACTGACTGACTGACTGACTGACTGATTAACTAACTGACTGACTGACTGACTGACTGACTGATTAACTAACTGACTGACTAATGATTGTTTTTTGATTGAATACATTATTATTATTCTTTTTTCTTTTTTTCTTGAGGTTAGCTCAAATTGGATCACCTCTTGATCACCTATTGTTGAGTAGTTTATTATTAAGAATTTTAATACATTGATTAGACATGTTAACTTGTAAATACATTTAGGAAATAGCACATTTTATTGGTTTTATTAGCCAATTGAGGCCAGTAATTTACTCTAATTCAGAATACAGTACCATGCCACATTTTTGGAGCACCAAAAACCTTTTCAACACTAGTGGATATTGTTGTTTCTCATTCTTTGACAAAGTTTCAGGCGTGTCTTATAAGAGGATATATTTGTTGCACCCGTTAGTGAGAGTGCTGTACCAGTTTAACTGATATGTGGTGGCAAGTCATCAACTTTTACTGGTTGAGTGGCTAAACATGTCCTTTTAATCTAATTAGCCCTGATGTCACTGGTCATTCAGAAGCCTTTGCAGAAGCTCTTGAACAGTCAACTTCATGTTTGTAATGAAACCAGATCAAAGTACGTAAAATGACTGTTGCTTTTACATTGATAAAGATTGATCATAAAGTTACTGGTCCCCTCCCCCATGTCAAACACTTAACAATTAATTATTAAGGGCACAAGGTGACTTTAACTCTCATTTAATACACCAATGGTAACATGATGTTCTCTTACCTCTTACCTTGTAACCAACATTGGAGAATGTGTGTTTGCAGAGGCGTGTGGTCTATATAGCTAGATAGCTACTATACTGGTGCCAAAATTTGACACTATTCATCTATGGAAAAAATACATATGTTTCCCCTTTGATTTGTGTCTGGTGTTAGCTAGTTACTGGCTAGCTAGGTCTTCGTCTGTGTTTGGTGTTAGCTAGTTACTGGCTAGCTAGGTCTTCGTCTGTGTTTGGTGTTAGCTAGTTACTGGCTAGCTAGGTCTTCGTCTGTGTTTGGTGTTAGCTAGTTACTGTCTTGCTAGGTCTTCGTCTGTGTTTGGTGTTAGCTAGTAACTGTCTAGCTAGGTCTTCATCTGTGTCTGGTGTTAGCTAGTTACTGTCTAGCTAGGTCTTCATCTGTGCCTGGTGTTAGCTAGTTCCTGGCTAGCTAGGTCTTCATCTGTGTCTGGTGTTAGCTAGTTCCTGGCTAGCTAGGTCTTCATCTGTGTCTGGTGTTAGCTAGTTTCTGGCTGGCTAGGTCTTCAGCCAGCATGGAACAAAAGGGTTGGGAAGAGTCGTTCAAAACTCTGACGCTGTTGTCAAGTCAACACATCAATGTTGTTTTATTTGGTTTCTGTATCACACAATTTTACCATAACACCGCTCACTGCATCCAAGTTGGCATAGATGCTGGTGATGCGCTGATGCTGCTGGTTCTCTGATCTCTGATCCACCTTTATGCAGACGACCCCATTCTGTATACCTCTGGCCCTTTTTGGACACTGTGTTAACTAACCTCCAGACAAGCTTCAATGCCATACAACTCTCATTCAGTGGCCTCCAACTGCTCTTAAATACAAGTAAAACTAAATGCATGCTCTTCAACCGATCACTGCCCGCACCCGCCCGCCCGACTAGCATCACTACCCTGGACGGTTCTGACTTAGAATATGTGGACAACTACAAATACCTAGGTGTCTGGTTAGACTGTAAACTCTCCTTCCAGACTCACATTAAGCATCTCTAATCCAAAATTAAATCTAGAATCGGCTTCCTATTTCGTATCAAAATATCCTTCACTCATGCTGCCAAACATACCCTCGTAAAACTGACCATCCTACCGATCCTCGACTTTGGCGATGTCATTTACAAAATAGCCTCCAACACTCTACTCAACAAATTGGATGCAGTCTATCACAGTGCCATCCGTTTTGACATCAAAGCCCCATATACTACCCACCACTGCAACCTGTACGCTCTTGTTGGCTGGCCATCGCTTCATACTCGCCGCCAAACCCACTGGCTCCAGGTCATCAACAAGTCTCTGCTAGGTAAAGCCCCGCCTTATCTCAGCTCACTGGTCACCATAGCAGCACCCACCTGTAGTACTCACTCCACCAGGCATATCTCACTGGTCACCACCAAAGCCAATTCATCCTTTGGCTGCCTTTCCTTCCAGTTCTCTGCTGCCAATGACTGGAACGAACAATCACTGAAGCTGGAGACTCATATCTCCTTTACTAGCTTTAAGCACCTGCTGTCAGAAAAGCTCACAATAACTAGTTAAGATACTCAAGAGAGAGAGAGTGGTGTGAAGCCCTCTCTCTTTCCTTCCTTGAATAACTCGGCAGAACTGTCTCTGTTTCGGTGACGGTCTTAGTTTTTACGACACTGATTACCACAACCACAACAGTCACATATTTCCCTGCCTCCTTGATCCTGGTTGATGTGTCAACAATCATCTGCAAGTTATGAGCAGTCAGCAGTTCACACACCAAGTAGGCTACTGGGAAGACAGCGCTTAAAATAGTAAAATGACAGTACTAGACCAACAACAGATTAAGACAAAAATTATGCTTTATACAAAAATTTGACTCATCATTCCTATATTACAGCCATTAAACCCTGTAACTGTTTTAAAGTCACCATTGGACTCATGGTGAGATCCCTGAGTGGTTTCCTTCCTCTCTGGCAACTGAGTTAGGAAGGACGCCTGTATCTTTATAGGGACTGGACGTATTGATGCACCATCCAAAGTGTAATTACAGTTTTTCACAATCTCTTATACACCTAAAGTGGTACTTGAGGCACACTCAGTGAAACCATTAACTCATGTACCTGATCTTCAGACCAAGTCTGCAAAACTGCAAACACATTATCTGCTTTACACTCAGTTTGCAAATGTAAAACACACTTTTTGCAAAACACTAAACACACAGTTCTCTACATTAGACACATCACTCAAAACGAACAGGTCTTGTGTTTCGTTTGGAAAACACTGCCGTCCCAAATGCCAAATCAGACCTTGAGCTTAGGCTTCAGGTTGGCTTTCTTGGTTTGGACAACAATAGAGGCTAGTTTTGGAGAGAGAGTTAGAGGAAGAGGAGTGAGAGTAAGAGGGGGGCAAGGACGAGGACAAGGAGGAGAAGGAAGAGGACAAGGAGGTGGACGAGGATGAGGACGAGGACAAGGAGGAGGAGGAGAAGGAAGAGGACAAGGATAAAGAGGAGGACGAGGAGGAGGAGAAGGAAGAGAACAAGGACGAGGACAAGGAGGAGGACGAGGACAAGGAGTAGGACGAGGACAAGGAGGACGAGGACAAGGACAAGGAGGAGGAGAAGGAAGAGGACAAGGATAAGGAGGAGGAGGAGGAGGAGGAGGAGGAGGAGGAGAAGGAAGAGGACAAGGAGGAGGACGAAGATGAGGATGAGGAGGAGGAGAAGGAAGAGGACAAGGAGGAGGATGAGGATGAGGAGGAGGAGGACGAGGACAAGGAAATGCCTATTTGATTATCTTCAACTGTATTTGTTTTGTCTGTTTCTGTTCATCCTGAAATCTGGATGAAAATACAATGTTTTGAGAAAGAAAGATATTTTATTTCCCCCCCTTACATTTCTGTTTATAGTGTAAATATATACTGAATAAGCATACATGCTGTATACAGTTGAAGTCGGAAGTTTACATACACTTAGGTTGGAGACATTAAACTCATTTTTCAACCACTCCACAAATGTCCTGTAAACAAACTATAGTTTTGGCAAGTCGGTCAGTACATCTACTTTGCATGACACAAGTAATTTTTCGAACAATTGTTTACAAACAGGTTATTTCACTTAAAATTTACCTGATCACAATTCCAGTGGGTCAGAAGTTTACATACACTAAGTTGACTGATTACACAGTCAGTGTCGTCAGCTCAGCTATCCCCATTGAGACCTTGTCTGTGCCTGGACCTAGGTTGGGCAAAACTAAACATGGCGGTGTTTGCCTTAGCAATCTCACTAGGATAAGGACCTCCTCCATTCCTGGCCTTATTGAAAGAGATGGTGATACCTCACATCTCAAAATAGGGCTACTTAATGTTAGATCCCTTACTTCAAAGGCAGTTATAGTCAATTAACTAGTCACTGATCATAATCTTGATGTGATTGGCCTGATTTGGCTTAAGCCTGATGAATTTACTGTGTTAAATGAGGCCTCACCTCCTGGTTACACTATACACTAATGACCATATCCCCCGTGCATCCCGCAAAGGCGGGGGTGTTGCTAACATTTACGATAGCAAATTTCAATTTACAAAAAAATAATTACGTTTTCGTCTTTTGAGCTTCTAGTCATGACATCTATGCAGCCTACTCAATCACTTTTTATAGCTACTGTTTACAGGCCTCCTGGGCCGTATACAGCGTTCCTCATTGAGTTCCCTGAATTCCTATAGGACCTTGTAGTCATAGCAAATAATATTCACATTTTTGGTGACTTTAATATTCACATGGAAAAGTCCACAGACCCACTCCAAAAGGCTTTCGGAGCCATCATGTTGGGTTTTGTCGAGCTCTGAAGCAAGCTTTCAGAAAATTGGAACGGAAATGGCGCCACACCAAACTGGAAGTCTTCCGACTAGCTTGGAAAGAGAGTACCGTGCAGTATCGAAGAGCCCTCACTGCTGCTCGATCATCCTATGTTTCCAACTTAATTGAGGAATATAAGAACAATCTGAAATTTATTTTTGATACTGCCGCAAAGCTAACTAAAAAGCAGCATTCCCCAAGTGAGGATGGCTTTCACTTCAGCACTAATAAATTGATGAACTTCTATGAGGAAAAGATCATGATTATTAGAAAGCAAATTACCTCTTTAAATCTGCATATTCCTTCAAAGCTCAGTTGTCCTGAGTCTGCACAACTCTGCCAGGACATAGGATCAAGAGAGACACTCAAGTTTTGTAGTACTAAATCTCTTGACACAATGATGAAAATGATGATGGCCTCTAAACCTTCAAGCTGCAAACTGGATCCTATTCCAACTAAACTACTGAAAGTGCTGCTTCCTGTGCTTGGCCCTCCTATGTTGAACATAATAAACGGCTCTCTATCCACCGGATGTGTAACAAACTCACTAAAAGTGACAGTAATAAAACCTCTCTTGAAAAACCCAAACCTTGACCCAGAAAATCTAAAAAACTATCGGCCTATATCGAATCTTCCGTTCCTCTCAAAGATTTTAGAAAAAGCTGTTGCGCAGCAACTCACTACCTTCCTGAAGACAAACAATGTATACGAAATGCTTCAGTCTGGTTTTAGACCCCATCATAGCACTGAGACTGCACTTGTGAAGGTGGCAAATGACCTTTTAATGGCATCAGACCGAGGCTCTGCATCTGTCCTCGTGCTCCTAGACCGTACTGCTGCTTTTGATACCATCGATCACCACATTCTTTTGGAGAGATTGGAAACCAAAATTGGTCTACACGGACAAGTTCTGGCCTGGTTTCGATCTTATCTGCCGGAAAGATATCAGTTTGTCTCTGTGAATGGTTTGTCCTCTGAGAAATCAACTGTAAATGTCGGTGTTCCTCAAGGTTCCGTTTTTAGGACCACTAATGTTTTCACTATATATTTTACCTCTTGGGGATGTCATTCAAAAACATAATGTTAACTTTCACTGCTATGCAGATGACACACAGCTGTACATTTCAATGAAACATGGTGAAGCCCCAAAATTGCCCTCGCTAGAAGCCTGTGTTTCAGACATAAGGAAGTGGATGGCTGCAAACTTTCTACTTTTAAACTCGGACAAAACAGAGATGCTTGTTCTAGGTCCCAAGAAACAAAGAGATCTTCTGTTGAATCTGACAATTCATCTTAATGGTTGTACAGTCGTCTCAAATAAAACTGTGAAGGACCTCGGCGTTACTCTGGACCCTGATCTCTCTTTTGATGAACATATCAAGACTGTTTCAAGGACAGCTTTTTTCCATCTACGTAACATTGCAAAAATCTGAAACTTTCTGTCCAAAAATGATGCAGAAAAAATCATACATGCTTTTGTTACTTCTAGGTTAGACTACTGCAATGAGCTACTTTCCGGCTACCCGGATAAAGCACTAATTAAACTTCGGTTAGTGATAAATACGGCTGATAGATTCCTGACTAGAACCAATTTTTTTTATCATATTACTCCAGTGCTAGCCTCCCTACACTGGCTTCCTGTTAAGACAAGGGCTGATTTCAAGGTTTTACTGCTAACCCACAAAGCATTACATGGGCTTGCTCCTACTTATCTCTCTGATTTGGTCCTGCCGTGCATACCTACACGTACGCTACGGTCACAAGACGTAGGCCTCCTAACTGTCCCTAGAATTTCTAAGCAAACAGCTGGAGACGGGGCTTTCTCCTAAAGAGCTTCATTTTTATGGAATGGTCTGCCTACCCATGTGAGAGACGCAAACTCGGTCTCAACCTTGAAGTCTTTACTGAAGACTCATCTCTTCAATGGGTCATATGATTGAGTGTAGTCTGGCCCAGGAGTGTGAAGGTGAACGGAAAGGTTCTGGAGCAACGAACCACCCTTGCTGTCTCTGCCTGGCTGGTTCCCCTCTCTCCACTGGGATTCTCTGCCTCTAACCCTATTACAGGGGCTGAGTCACTGGCTTACTGGTGCTCTTTCATGCCGTCCCTAGGAGGGGTGCGTCACTTGAGTGGGTTGAGTCACTGATGTGATCTTCCTGTCTGGGTTGGTGCCCCCGCCTTTGGATGTGCCGTGGCGGAGATATTTGTGGGCTATACTCGGCCTTGTCTCAGGATGGTGAGTTGGTGGTTGAAGATATCCCTCTAGTGGTGTGGGGGCTGTGCTTTGGCAAAGTGGGTGGGGTTATATCCTTCCTGTTTGGCCCTGACCGGGGGTATTATCGGATGGGGCCACAGTGTCTCCTGACCCCTCCTGTCTCAGCCTCCAGTATTTATGTCGCAGTAGTTTATGTGTCGGGTGGCTAGGGTCAGTTTATATCTGGAGTACTTCTCCTGTCTTATGTGGTGTCCTGTGTGACTTTAAGTATGCTCTGGGACCATGCCTCAGGACTACCTGGCATGATGACTCCTTGCTGTCCCCAGTCCACCTGGCCGTGCTGCTGCTCCAGTTTCAACTGTTCTGCCTGCGGCTATGGAATCCTGACCTGTTCACCCGTCCCAGACCTGCTGTTTTCAACTCTCTAGAGACAGCAAGAGTGGTAGAGATACTCTTAATGATCGGCTATGAAAAGCCAAGCGACATTTACTCCTGAGGTGCTGACTTGCTGCACCCTCGACAACTACTGTGTTTATTATTATTTGACCATGCTGGTCATTGATGAACATTTGAACATCTTGGCCATGTTCTGTTATAATCTCCACCCGGCACAGCCAGAAGAGGACTGGCCACCCCTCATAGCCTGGTTCCTCTCTAGGTTTCTTCCTACGTTTGGCCTTTCTAGGGAGTTTTCCTAGCCACCGTGCTTCTACCACTGCATTGCTTGCTGTTTGGGGTTTTAGGCTGGGTTTCTGTACAGCACTTTGAGATATCAGCTGATGTACGAAGGGCTGTATAAATAAATGTGATTTGATTTGATTTGATTAGACTGTTCCTTTCAAAATTCCAGAAAATTATGTAATGGCTTTAGAAGCTTCTGATAGGCTAATTGATATAATTTGAGTCAATTGGAGGTTTATCTGTGGATGTATTTCAAGGCTTACCTTCAAATCAGTGCCTCTTTGCTTGACATCATGGGAAAATCTAAAGATATCAGCCTCAGAGAAAAAGACCACCAAAAAGTCTGGTTCAACCATGGAAGCCATTTCCAAGCGCCTGAACGTACCATGTTCATCTGTACAAACAACAGTACGCAAGTAATAACACCATGGGACCACGCAGCTGTCCTCCCGCTCAGGAAGGAGACACGTTCTGTCTCCTAGAGATGAAGGTACTTTGGTGCAAAAAGGGCAAATCAAACACAACAGCAAAGGACCTTGTGAAGATGAGAGTCCAATATCGACATAACCTGAAAGGCCGCTCAGCAAGGAAGAAGCCACTGCTCCAAAACCTCCATTAAAAAGTTTGCAACTGCACATTGGGACAAAGATCATACTTTTTGGAAAAATGTCCGCTGATGAAACAAAAATAGAACTGTTTGGCCATAATGACCATTGTTCGCGTTTGGAGGAAAAAGGGGGACGCTTGCAAGCTGAAGAAGACCATCCAAACCGTGAAGCACAGGGGTGGCAGCATCATGTTGTGGGGGTGCTTTGCTGCAGGAGGGACTGGTGCACTTCACAACATAGATGGCATCATGAGGGTGGACAATTATGTGGATATATTGAAGCAACATCTCAAGACAGGAAGTTAAAGCTTGGTCGCAAATGGGTCTTCCAAATGGGCAATGACACCAAGCATACTTTCAAAGTTGTGCCAAAATGGCTTAAGGACAACAAAGTGAAGGTATTGGAGTGGCCATCACAAAGCCCTGACCTCAATCTTTTAGAAAATTTGTGGGCAGAACTGAAAAAGCGTCGGCTAGCAAGGAGGCCTACAAACCTGACTTAGTTACACCAGCTCTGTCAGGAGGAATGGGCCAAAATTCACACAACTTATTGTGGGAAACTAGTGGACAAATACCTTAGACGTTTGACCCGAGTTAAACAATTTAAAGGCAATGCTATCAAATACTAATTGAGTGTATGTAAACTTCTGACCCACTGGGAATGTGATGAAAGAAATAAAAGCTGAAATAAATCATTCTCTCTACTATTATTCTGACATTTCACATTCTTAAAATAAAGTGGTGATCCTAACTGACCTAAGACAGGGAATGTTAACTAGGATTGAATGTCAGGAATTGTGAAAAAACGGAGTTTAAATGTATTTGGCTAAGGTGTATGTAAACTTCCGACTTCAACTGCATATTTGTGCATCTCCATGTACGTGTGACTGCTATGACAAACTGCCGTGGACTCAACTTCACACTGAACATGCAAAAGACACAAGATAGTAGTGTTTTACATTTGTCACATCCGTTTGTTGTTGGAGTGAATACGAGCTAATCATTTGATGGTTTGTGTGTAGAGTTTTGGTGCAAAAACACCCTTTTGAGAAGAGTTAAAATACTTTTGAAAGAAGTGTTTGGTTTTGTAAGAGATGTGTGACGTTTTGCATGTTGTGTGTGTGTGTGTTGTTTTTTTTGTGTGTGTGTAGTGTCTAGAGTGAAGGAGCCATAGTTTCAGAAATCATGTGTTTGTCAAAAACTGGTAACTTCACCATATTCAAAAGGATATTCAATGACTCCTTTTATTCTACCCATCTACCAATAGGAGCCCTTCTTTGCGAGGCATTGGAAAACCTCCCTGGTCTTTGTCGTTCATTCTCTGTTTGAAATTCACTTCTCGACTGGTATTTGTAATTATAGATAATTGTATGTGTGGGGTACATACACGAGGCAGTCATTAAAAAACACTATTGTTGAGTGAGAGTCCATGCACCTTATTTCGGCTTGCCTCCATAACAAAGGGGTTGAACACTTGACTCAATACATTTTAGCTTTACATTTTTTTTAAATGTCTAAAAACATAGTTCCACATTGACATTATGGGCTATTGCGTGTAGGCCTTAAGACAAAATAAGTCTCAATTTAATCAATTTTAAATGCAGGCTGTACCACAACAAAATGTGGAAAAAGTCCAGGGGTGTGAATACTTTCTCTTCCTTGATTGGAAGAGGTTTCCAATTACTTAAGAATGTTCCCATTTGTCCAGGGAATTAGCTTCTGTTTCAAACAGTTTCATCCCCATCTCATTCCATTCTAACTCCAACCTCAGATCAACCCCAATTAATTACTTGGTTGTCAAAAAATTCCATTGTCCACTAAATTGAATTAGTTAGCTAGCACCTAAGGATACTATAGTAACCCATGTAAGTCTGTTATAAAACATGGTTCATACTTGATGCAATGTCCAACTATAATGTCGTTCCTGAATGGGAATACTTGATGTATAGTGTTGAATCCGAAGGGTAGACCCTTCAAATGTCATTACAGCCTTTGTGCTGTTAGAGAATTGGACACAGGATATTGTGGTCTATTTTTCATCCAGAGGTGGACAGGAAATTGAGAACTATTGTCCTCTTCTCCTATAATCTCATCTCCATATTTCCTGGGGTGAAGTGACTAATGGGATAACATCCTCAGCCCAAGTGTGACGGCTTGACACTCTCTGTCCGTCTCTCTCTCTCTCTCTCTCTCTCTCTCTCTCTCTCTCTCTCTCTCTCTCTCTCTCTCTCTCTCTCTCTCTCTCTCTCTCTCTCTCTCTCTCTCTCTCTCTCTCTCTCTCTCTCTCTCTCTCTCTCTCTGTGTGTGTGTGTAAATGGACAGTAGATAGTGTGAACCAGAGGAACCAGTGGAGAGAGAGAGGGGGTGGGGGAGACGAGTAAATTATTGATGTTACTAAGCAGGCGATAGAAGTGAGAAAAGGAGAGAAGCAGTAAGGCTGAGAGAGTTAAAGGCCACTGACCACATTAGTATTCAGTTCAAAAAAGCACACAGTCATTACTGGACGTCCTGAGACCTCTGATTGATTTTACAGTCCTATTATCTTGTCCATCCTTCTGTATAGATGAAATATGAATCACTATGTATGTGTTCGCCCATTCTGTCCACATCACCTTTGTTGGTGAGACCTGTCACACAACGGGTAGGCTGGTCATACAATATCATAGTGGGCTGTCATTGTGATTGGATCCTCTGGCTTTCTGGATGTTTTACATGAGAGGTCTCTCACAGTACAACGTTGATTTTCATTCATTGTGATAGAAATGGGATCCTCTGGCTTTCTGGATGTTTTACATGAGGGTCTCTCACAGTACAACGTTGATTTTCATTCATTGTGATAGAAATGGGATCCTCTGGCTTTCTGGATGTTTTACATGAGGGTCTCTCACAGTACAACGTTGATTTTCATTCATTGTGATAGAAATGGGATCCTCTGGCTTTCTGGATGTTTTACATGAGGGTCTCTCACAGTACAACGTTGATTTTCATTCATTGTGATCTTTTTTCTTTTTTTTACCCCGCTTTTTTTCCTCCACAATTTCAATCTTGTCTCATCGCTGCAACTTCCCCAACGGGCTCGGGAGCCAGAGGTCGAGTCATGCGTCCTCTGAAACATGACCCAACAAACCGCGCTTCTTAATACCCGAGTTCAGCAGGTGCCCGTCCCGCCCCAAGGAGTCGCTAGTGAGGCCAAACCCTCCCCTAACCGGACGACGCTGGACTAATTGTGCGCCGCCCTATGGGGCTCCCGATCACAGCCAGATGTGACACAGCCTGGGATCAAACCCGGGTCTGTAGTGACGCCTCTAGCACTGCGATGCAGTGCCTTAAACCGCTGTGCCACTCGAGAGGCCCTATTCCTTGTGATCTTATCCTCATTCATCTTATTGTTATCACCAGCACACCGTTGTAATTTCCAGCTCTACGCATCTAGAGAAGTGTGAATTCTGGTAAGCCAACGGAAGCAGGATAAATAACAGCATCAAAGCAATCTGCTGGCTGTGAGCGCAGAGCAAAAGGCTCATTACTGGAAGGCCCAGCAGTGGCGGCGAGGAGAAGACATGCCACGTTATACTCCTGTTGTGACAGGCCTCTTTAGCTATTAATCATCAGGCAGATCAATGGAAAGGACTGAGACGAGTTAATGGAATAATTTTTATCACTGTGTTGCGACTGTAGCCTACACAGAGCATGTTCATTCTATTTAAACTGTATATTATTATTTCATTTCTATTTACTTCCTTTTTCAAAGAACATAAATAGCAAACATTTTAGAAAAAAATGATTTAAATAATAATAAATAGATATCTGGTTTCGGCCTACACCATTTTTGTTATTACCTACAGATGAATCTATAAAAAAATACAAATAAAATATATATATAATTATATATATATATTCCCTAAAAAGCACCAAACGTAACTCTGTTGACACATCGTAGAGATACATCTGTCAGTGTGTTTATGTGTTTATCCCCTGCCAGCAGCCAGCTTCTGTTGTAGATGGGAGATAATGGGAGGGCACTAAGTAGCAACCCTGCCTAGGAACTAACGACACAATCAATAACATGACATTTCTTGCAGGACTGACAGAGAGAGGGGAGTGGGTGTGGTGGAGATAGAGTGAGGGGTGGGACAGGTGGGGAGGGGGGGAAAAACAGAGCGAAGAGGATATAGAAAAGGAGAGAGAGACGTTGTCAATGGGGCCTGCCTGGCTAACGCTACCATCGTACATCATCATTTAATATCAATGGAGCCAGGGAGGTTGGCTCCATCGGCAGCCAAGAGGGGTGGAGAGGCTGAGTAGAGGCTGTGCGTCTAACTCCAATCACAGCTGCCTGGATGAGCTGTCAGCCAGTGAAACCAGCACTAACCCTCTACTCTTTTCTATGTTTACCAATGACCTGCCACTGGCATTAAACAAAGCCTGTGTGTCCATGTATGCTGATGATTCAACCATATACACATCAGCAACCACAGCTAATGAAGTCAAATGAAACCCCAAAGAGTTGTAGACTGTTTTGGAACAGGTGGCCAGTAATAAACTGGTCCTGAACATTTCTAAAACTAAGAGCATTGGATTTTGTACAAATCATTCCCTCAGTTCTAGACCTCAGCTGAATCTGGTAATGAATGGTGTGGCTGTTGAACAAGTTGAGGAGACTAAATTACTTGGTGTTACTTTAGATTGTAAACTGTCATGGTCAAAACATATAGATTCAATGGTTGTAAATAAGGGGAGAGGTCTGTCAGGAAGAAAGATGCTCTGCTTTTTTGACACCACACTCCAAAAAGCAAGTCTTGCAGGCCCTAGTTTTATCTTATCTTGATTATTGTCCAGTTATGTTGTCGCGTGCTGCAAGGAAAGACCTAGTTAAGCTGCAGCTGACCGAGAACAGAACGGGAAGTCTTGCTCTTCAATGTAATCAGAGGGCTGATATAAATTCTATTAATGCCAGTCTCTCTTGGCTAAGAGTTGAGGAGAGACTGACTGCATCACTTCTTCTTTTCATGAGAAACATTAATGTGTTGAAAATCCCAAATTGTTTACATAGTCAACTTACATACAGCTCTGACCCACACACAATTACCCCACCAGACATGCCACCAGGGGTCTTTTCATAGTCTCTAAATCCAGAACAAATTCAATAAAGCGTACAGTATTATATAGAGCTGTTATTGCATGGAACTTCCTTCCATCTCATATTGCTCAAATGAACAGCAAACCTGGTTTCAAAAAACAGATAAAGCAACATGTCACGGCACAACACCTCTCCCCTATTGGACCTAGATAGTTTGTGTGTATGCCAATGATATGTAGGCTACGTGTAAAAAATAAAATAATTTATGTCATTCTGTCCTTGATCTGTTGTGTATTGATGTTCTGTATTATGTTTCATGTTTCATGTTTTGTGTTGAACCCCAAGAAGAGTATCTGGTGCTTTTGCAACAGCTAATGGGGATCCTAATAAAATACCAAAATACCAAACCCTAATTCTAACCCTAACCTTGTTTCTAACCCTAATTCTTTCCCCTAACCCTAAACCTAACCCCTAAATGATCCTTTTTCCTTTTAGGACCGGCCAAATGTCCTCACGTGTCTAAATGATCCTCTGTTCTATTCTGATGATTTATTCTGGTCTTCAGAAGTATAGTAAACAAACAAACACACACAAACACACACTCACAGTCAGCTCCAGAGATGTGTTGAAAAGGATTATTGGGATGTAACACTGGCCAGCCTCTAGGCCAGGACTGCCAGGACTGCCAGGACTGCCAGGACTGCCCGGGTCTTCTGCTTTCTAATAATGGACTTATTAAAAACTTATTAAAAACGTATTAAAAACTCTAAAAAATGTGTATAGTTTCAGCCAGTAGTTTTGATAGAGGTGCTCACGAGCCAAATGTGTTCCCCGTTTATTGTGTGCTACGTCATCAAATTGTGTACTACGTCATCAAATTGTGTACTACGTCATCAAGTTTGTGTGATATGTTATGTGCTGCAAAAATAATATTGTTATTATTTATTTTTTTAAATGCAATTCGTGTGATATTTCATGATAACATTTCTATATGATATGAACGTGTTGTTATTAAGATCCTGGAGTGGATATTTAACTACCAGGTAGAAACAAAGGTGTTTTGGCACTCCAGGACCAGAATTAGGCAGCCCTGTGTATAGTCTATATAATGTCTGAGAGTGCATTCATATGGGGTATGAGATTTACCAGTCAGACACTGAATGTCATGCTGTCACTATGCTGGTGAATTCTAATAGAATATCAGTAGCTGACGAGCAGCAAATGAAGGTGTGGAACAAGAGAAGCAACTGGGAAGCCTGTCCACTATGTAACTCCGTACAGGTTGCAGCCCGTCTCCTTATCGGACGCTTCAAATAACACTATTTGACATGTGACTTTATTGACCAATCAGGACTTGAATATGACAGTCTTGGGCAGAACATTTTTGTATTTTGTATTTTCGAATATAGAGAATCAATTAAAGGCAACTATTTCCTTTGATATTCAAATATAGGTCTCAGAAATCATTTTTTAATAACTCTAAAAAAAAACAAATCATATTTGAAGTAATTTGAAGATAAATCCCAAAAATGACTACTTGTTAAAACTATTTGAATACAGATCCCAGGAAATGACTACTTAAAAAAAATATTTCAATACAAATCTAACAAAGTTATTACTTTTCAGAAGCTATTGGATTTTCTGCCTACAACTAATGGCAGCTACATCAAAAGTCGTGCTATAAATTCCCAGACAACACAAAGATTCCCTGATGCCCTTCCAGACTCCCTCTGCCTACCCAAGGACATCAGAGGACCAAAATCAGTTAACCACCTAACTGAGGAACTCAATTTAACCTTGCGCAATACCCTAGATGCAGTTGCACCCCTAAAAACTAAAAACATTTGTCATAAGAAACTAGCTCCCTGGTACACAGAAAATAGCCAAGCTCTGAAGCAAGCTTCCTGAAAATTGGAACGGAAATGGCGCCACACCAAACTGGAAGTCTTCCGACTAGCTTGGAAAGACAGTACCGTGCAGTACCGAAGAGCCCTCACTGCTGCTCGATCATCCTATTTTTCCAACTTAATTGAGGAAAATAAGAACAATCCGAAATGTATTTTTGATACTGTCACAAAGCTAACTAAAAACAGCATTCCCCAAGTGAGGATGGCTTTCACTTCAGCAGTAATAAATTGATGAACTTCTTTGAGGAAAAGGAGTGTCTCTCTTGATCCTAGGTCCTGGCAGAGTTGTGCAGAGTTTTTTAGTACTATATCTCTTGACACAATGATGAAAATTATGATGGCCTCTAAACCTTCAAGCTGCATACTGGCCTCTATTCCAACTAAACTACTGAAAGATCTGCTTCCTGTGCTTGGCCCTCCTATGTTGAACATGATAAACGGCTCTCTATCCACCGGATGTGTAACAAAATCACTAAAAGTGGTTATAATAAAGCCTCTCTTGAAAAGGCCAAACCTTGACCCAGAAAATATAAAAAACTATCGGTCTATATCGAAGTGGATGGCTGCAAACTTTCTACTTTTAAACTCGGACAAAACAGAGATGCTTGTTCTAGGTCCCAAGAAACAAAGAGATCTTCTGTTGAATCTGACAATTAATCTTGATGGTTGTACAGTCGTCTCAAATAAAACTGTGAAGGACCTCGGCGTTACTCTGGACCCTGATCTCTCTTTTGACGAACATATCAAGACTGTTTCAAGGACAGCTTTTTTCCATCTACGTAACATTGCAAAAATCTGAAACTTTCTGTCCAAAAATGATGCAGAAAAATTAATCCATGCTTTTGTTACTTCTAGGTTAGACTACTGCAATGCTCTACTTTCTGGCTACCCGGATAAAGCACTAAATAAACTTCAGTTAGAGCTAAACACGGCTGCTAGAATCCTGACTAGAACAAAAAAAAATGATCATATTACTCCAGTGCTAGCCTCCTTACAATGGCTTCCTGTTAAGGCAAGGGCTGATTTCAAGGTTTTACTGCTAACCCACAAAGCATTACATGGGCTTGCTCCTACCGATCTTTCTGATTTGGTCCTGCCGTACAGACCTACACGTACGCTACGGTCACAAGACGCAGGCCTCCTAATTGTCCCTAGAATTTCTAAGCAAACAGCTGGAGGCAGGGCTTTCTCCTAAAGAGCTCAATTTTTAAGGATTGGTCTGCCTACCCATGTGAGAGATGCAGACTCGGTCTCAACCTTTGAGTGTAGTCTTGCCCAGGAGTGTGAAGGAGAACGGAAAGGCTCTGGAGCAACGAACCGCCCTTGCTGTCTCTGCCTGGCCGGTTCCCCTCTCTCCACTGGGATTCTTTGCCTCTAACCCTATTACAGGGGCTGAGTCACTGGCTTACTGGTGCTCTCTCCGTCCCTAGGAGGGGTGCGGCACTTGAGTGGGTTGAGTCACTGACGTGATCTTCTTGTCTGGGTTCGTGCCTCCCCTTGGGTTGTGCCATGGGTGAGATATTTGTGGGCTATACTCGGCCTTGTCTCAGGATGGTGAGTTGGTGGTTGAAGATATCCCTCTAGTGGTGTGGGGGCTGTGCTTTGGCAAAGTGGGTGGGGTTATATCCTTCCTGTTTGGCCCTGTCCGGGGGTATCATCAGATGGGGCCACAGTGTCTCGTGACCCCTCCTGTCTCAGCCTCCAGTATTTATGCTGCAGTAGTATATTTGTCGGGGGGCTGGGGTCAGTTTGTTATATCTGGAGTACTTCTCCTGTCTTATCCAGTGTCCTGTGTGAATTTAAGTGTGCTCTCTCTAATTCTCTCTTTCTCTCTTTCTCTCGGAGGACAGTGTTAAAGCATTAAAATTGGCAATGAATTCTCCAGCGTTAAAATAAATGAACCCTGACAGTGTTAAATCAATACTGAAAGTGTTGAATCTGTGGACCCATTTAGACACCAGAACAGTTTTAAATTAACATACTGCTTAGTGTGAAGTCATATTCAAATATTTCCCAAAGCGCCCTTGCCTTTTGAATAAATAGTACCGTTACTACCCGTGAAGGTGTTTGTTAAGGGCAGAAACATGATTGTTGCATTCATCCATTCTCGGTCCTCTGGACTTCACCAAGTGATCTCCTAAGTGAATATGTTATTTTGAAAAAAATACAAAATTAACAAAAATACTAGACATATTTCATAAGGCTTTATTTTGACACCTAGTTTTCCCCTGAAACTCATACGCATCACTTTGAACCAAAACCATGCCCATCATTATACTTTTTCCCAGCATGCACTATTTCAGTAAAAAAAAAAAAAAAAAAGAAATCAACGTCTATGTTTGTGCATGTACACTGATTTATTCGATTAATTAATTAGTCTTATGCTTCTCAAATATAAATTACAAACAGTTTCTAAAATATTCCAAGATGTTACTTGGACTTATTGCACCCATTACTGAAAGGGTTGTTTCAGTTTAGATATTTGAGCTATTAATGATTACTCTACTCATAGGTTATTTATTATGGTTCCTTATAACCCATTTAAAAATTCATACTGGCTAGCTTGGTCTTCAATGAGAATTTTGTTTTCAACGTCTGAAAAATATGTCTTATCTCTTTTCATTCAGCACCTTTAATGCGCCTGATGTCAACTTCTGAAAAATATGTCTTATCTCCTTTCATTCAGCACCTTCAATGCGCCTGATGTCAACGTCTGAAAAATGTGTCTTATCTCTTTTCATTCAGCACCTTTAATGCGCCTGATGTCAACGTCTGAAAAATATGTCTTATCTCTTTTCATTCAGCACCTTTAATGCGCCTGATGTCAACGTCTGAAAAATGTGTCTTATCTCCTTTCATTCAGCACCTTTAATGCGCCTGATGTCAACGTCTGAAAAATGTGTCTTATCTCCTTTCATTCAGCACCTTTAATGCGCCTGATGTCAACGTCTGAAAAACGTGTCTTATCTCTTTTCATTCAGCACCTTTAATGCACCTGATGTCAACGTCTGAAAAATGTGTCTTATCTCCTTTCATTCAGCACCTTTAATGCGCCTGATGTCAACGTCTGAAAAATGTGTCTTATCTCTTTTCATTCAGCACCTTTAATGCGCCTGATGTCAACGTCTGAAAAACGTGTCTTATCTCCTTTCATTCAGCACCTTTAATGCGCCTGATGTCAACGTCTGAAAAATGTGTCTTATCTCCTTTCATTCAGCACCTTTAATGCGCCTGATGTCAACGTCTGAAAAATATGTCTTATCTCTTTTCATTCAGCACCTTTAATGCGCCTGATGTCAACGTCTGAAAAATGTGTCTTATCTCCTTTCATTCAGCACCTTTAATGCGCCTGATGTCAACGTCTGAAAAATATGTCTTATCTCCTTTCATTCAGCACCTTTAATGCGCCTGATGTCAACGTCTGAAAAACATGTCTTATCTCTTTTCATTCAGCACCTTTAATGCGCCTGATGTCAACGTCTGAAAAACATGTCTTATCTCTTTTCATTCAGCACCTTTAATGCGCCTGATGTCAACGTCTGAAAAATGTGTCTTATCTCTTTTCATTCAGCACCTTTAATGCGCCTGATGGCAACGTCTGAAAAATGTGTCTTATCTCCTTTCATTCAGCACCTTTAATGCGCCTGATGTCAACGTCTGAAAAACGTGTCTTATCTCCTTTCATTCAGCACCTTTAATGCGCCTGATGTCAACGTCTGAAAAATGTGTCTTATCTCCTTTCATTCAGCACCTTTAATGCGCCTGATGTCAACGTCTGAAAAATATGTCTTATCTCTTTTCATTCAGCACCTTTAATGCGCCTGATGTCAACGTCTGAAAAATGTGTCTTATCTCCTTTCATTCAGCACCTTTAATGCGCCTGATGTCAACGTCTGAAAAATATGTCTTATCTCCTTTCATTCAGCACCTTTAATGCGCCTGATGTCAACGTCTGAAAAACATGTCTTATCTCTTTTCATTCAGCACCTTTAATGCGCCTGATGTCAACGTCTGAAAAACATGTCTTATCTCTTTTCATTCAGCACCTTTAATGCGCCTGATGTCAACGTCTGAAAAACGTGTCTTATCTCCTTTCATTCAGCACCTTTAATGCGCCTGATGTCAACGTCTGAAAAATGTGTCTTATCTCCTTTCATTCAGCACCTTTAATGCGCCTGATGTCAACGTCTGAAAAATATGTCTTATCTCCTTTCATTCAGCACCTTTAATGCGCCTGATGTCAACGTCTGAAAAACATGTCTTATCTCTTTTCATTCAGCACCTTTAATGCGCCTGATGTCAACGTCTGAAAAACATGTCTTATCTCTTTTCATTCAGCACCTTTAATGCGCCTGATGTCAACGTCTGAAAAATGTGTCTTATCTCCTTTCATTCAGCACCTTTAATGCGCCTGATGTCAACGTCTGAAAAATGTGTCTTATCTCCTTTCATTCAGCACCTTTAATGCGCCTGATGTCAACGTCTGAAAAACGTGTCTTATCTCCTTTCATTCAGCACCTTTAATGCGCCTGATGTCAACGTCTGAAAAATGTGTCTTATCTCCTTTCATTCAGCACCTTTAATGCGCCTGATGTCAACGTCTGAAAAATATGTCTTATCTCTTTTCATTCAGCACCTTTAATGCGCCTGATGTCAACGTCTGAAAAATGTGTCTTATCTCCTTTCATTCAGCACCTTTAATGCGCCTGATGTCAACGTCTGAAAAATATGTCTTATCTCCTTTCATTCAGCACCTTTAATGCGCCTGATGTCAACGTCTGAAAAACATGTCTTATCTCTTTTCATTCAGCACCTTTAATGCGCCTGATGTCAACGTCTGAAAAACATGTCTTATCTCTTTTCATTCAGCACCTTTAATGCGCCTGATGTCAACGTCTGAAAAATGTGTCTTATCTCCTTTCATTCAGCACCTTTAATGCGCCTGATGTCAACGTCTGAAAAATGTGTCTTATCTCCTTTCATTCAGCACCTTTAATGCGCCTGATGTCAACGTCTGAAAAACATGTCTTATCTCTTTTCATTCAGCACCTTTAATGCGCCTGATGTCAACGTCTGAAAAATGTGTCTTATCTCCTTTCATTCAGCACCTTTAATGCGCCTGATGTCAACGTCTGAAAAATGTGTCTTATCTCCTTTCATTCAGCACCTTTAATGCGCCTGATGTCAACGTCTGAAAAATGTGTCTTATCTCTTTTCATTCAGCACCTTTAATGCGCCTGATGTCAACGTCTGAAAAATATGTCTTATCTCCTTTCATTCAGCACCTTTAATGCGCCTGATGTCAACGTCTGAAAAATGTGTCTTATCTCTTTTCATTCAGCACCTTTAATGCGCCTGATGTCAACGTCTGAAAAATGTGTCTTATCTCCTTTCATTCAGCACCTTTAATGCGCCTGATGTCAACGTCTGAAAAACGTGTCTTATCTCCTTTCATTCAGCACCTTTAATGCGCCTGATGTCAACGTCTGAAAAATGTGTCTTATCTCCTTTCATTCAGCACCTTTAATGCGCCTGATGTCAACGTCTGAAAAATATGTCTTATCTCTTTTCATTCAGCACCTTTAATGCGCCTGATGTCAACGTCTGAAAAATGTGTCTTATCTCCTTTCATTCAGCACCTTTAATGCGCCTGATGTCAACGTCTGAAAAATATGTCTTATCTCCTTTCATTCAGCACCTTTAATGCGCCTGATGTCAACGTCTGAAAAACATGTCTTATCTCTTTTCATTCAGCACCTTTAATGCGCCTGATGTCAACGTCTGAAAAACATGTCTTATCTCTTTTCATTCAGCACCTTTAATGCGCCTGATGTCAACGTCTGAAAAATGTGTCTTATCTCCTTTCATTCAGCACCTTTAATGCGCCTGATGTCAACGTCTGAAAAATGTGTCTTATCTCCTTTCATTCAGCACCTTTAATGCGCCTGATGTCAACGTCTGAAAAACATGTCTTATCTCTTTTCATTCAGCACCTTTAATGCGCCTGATGTCAACGTCTGAAAAATGTGTCTTATCTCCTTTCATTCAGCACCTTTAATGCGCCTGATGTCAACGTCTGAAAAATGTGTCTTATCTCCTTTCATTCAGCACCTTTAATGCGCCTGATGTCAACGTCTGAAAAATGTGTCTTATCTCTTTTCATTCAGCACCTTTAATGCGCCTGATGTCAACGTCTGAAAAATATGTCTTATCTCCTTTCATTCAGCACCTTTAATGCGCCTGATGTCAACGTCTGAAAAATGTGTCTTATCTCTTTTCATTCAGCACCTTTAATGCGCCTGATGTCAACGTCTGAAAAATATGTCTTATCTCCTTTCATTCAGCACCTTTAATGCGCCTGATGTCAACGTCTGAAAAATGTGTCTTATCTCCTTTCATTCAGCACCTTTAATGCGCCTGATGTCAACGTCTGAAAAATATGTCTTATCTCTTTTCATTCAGCACCTTTAATGCGCCTGATGTCAACGTCTGAAAAATGTGTCTTATCTCCTTTCATTCAGCACCTTTAATGCGCCTGATGTCAACGTCTGAAAAATATGTCTTATCTCCTTTCATTCAGCACCTTTAATGCGCCTGATGTCAACGTCTGAAAAACATGTCTTATCTCTTTTCATTCAGCACCTTTAATGCGCCTGATGTCAACGTCTGAAAAACATGTCTTATCTCTTTTCATTCAGCACCTTTAATGCGCCTGATGTCAACGTCTGAAAAATGTGTCTTATCTCCTTTCATTCAGCACCTTTAATGCGCCTGATGTCAACGTCTGAAAAATGTGTCTTATCTCCTTTCATTCAGCACCTTTAATGCGCCTGATGTCAACGTCTGAAAAACATGTCTTATCTCTTTTCATTCAGCACCTTTAATGCGCCTGATGTCAACGTCTGAAAAATGTGTCTTATCTCCTTTCATTCAGCACCTTTAATGCGCCTGATGTCAACGTCTGAAAAATGTGTCTTATCTCCTTTCATTCAGCACCTTTAATGCGCCTGATGTCAACGTCTGAAAAATGTGTCTTATCTCTTTTCATTCAGCACCTTTAATGCGCCTGATGTCAACGTCTGAAAAATATGTCTTATCTCCTTTCATTCAGCACCTTTAATGCGCCTGATGTCAACGTCTGAAAAATGTGTCTTATCTCTTTTCATTCAGCACCTTTAATGCGCCTGATGTCAACGTCTGAAAAATGTGTCTTATCTCCTTTCATTCAGCACCTTTAATGCGCCTGATGTCAACGTCTGAAAAACGTGTCTTATCTCCTTTCATTCAGCACCTTTAATGCGCCTGATGTCAACGTCTGAAAAATGTGTCTTATCTCCTTTCATTCAGCACCTTTAATGCGCCTGATGTCAACGTCTGAAAAATATGTCTTATCTCTTTTCATTCAGCACCTTTAATGCGCCTGATGTCAACGTCTGAAAAATGTGTCTTATCTCCTTTCATTCAGCACCTTTAATGCGCCTGATGTCAACGTCTGAAAAATATGTCTTATCTCCTTTCATTCAGCACCTTTAATGCGCCTGATGTCAACGTCTGAAAAACATGTCTTATCTCTTTTCATTCAGCACCTTTAATGCGCCTGATGTCAACGTCTGAAAAACATGTCTTATCTCTTTTCATTCAGCACCTTTAATGCGCCTGATGTCAACGTCTGAAAAATGTGTCTTATCTCCTTTCATTCAGCACCTTTAATGCGCCTGATGTCAACGTCTGAAAAATGTGTCTTATCTCCTTTCATTCAGCACCTTTAATGCGCCTGATGTCAACGTCTGAAAAACATGTCTTATCTCTTTTCATTCAGCACCTTTAATGCGCCTGATGTCAACGTCTGAAAAATGTGTCTTATCTCCTTTCATTCAGCACCTTTAATGCGCCTGATGTCAACGTCTGAAAAATGTGTCTTATCTCCTTTCATTCAGCACCTTTAATGCGCCTGATGTCAACGTCTGAAAAATGTGTCTTATCTCTTTTCATTCAGCACCTTTAATGCGCCTGATGTCAACGTCTGAAAAATATGTCTTATCTCCTTTCATTCAGCACCTTTAATGCGCCTGATGTCAACGTCTGAAAAATGTGTCTTATCTCTTTTCATTCAGCACCTTTAATGCGCCTGATGTCAACGTCTGAAAAATATGTCTTATCTCCTTTCATTCAGCACCTTTAATGCGCCTGATGTCAACGTCTGAAAAATATGTCTTATCTCCTTTCATTCAGCACCTTTAATGCGCCTGATGTCAACGTCTGAAAAACATGTCTTATCTCCTTTCATTCAGCACCTTTAATGCGCCTGATGTCAATGTCTGGAAAATGCATCTAAGGGATGTAATTTTGCTTACAGTCATGAATCAAGTGCAACTGCTTGGGATGTGGCTGCCTGGCTGGCTGGCTGACAGCAGGATCACCATCCGTTCCCCTGCCGCTGGGATGGTTGCATGTCGGGGAGAATGTTGGACTACCTAGCAAACATTTTTGATCCAGCTCATTTGATCCTGATCATCTTTAAAATGCTCAGAGAGCCGTTTTCCCATTTGGTCAAAGGAATAAATAATGTGTTATTACCAACGTGGTAAAGACATCGTGGCTGGTGTGTGTGTGTGCTTTTTTTCAGACTTGTTTTTATTTTTATAGCATTAATAGTGCTACTACCCTCTCTATCTCTCTATTTCTCTCCTCTCTTCCCCTCGCTCTCTCTCTCCCTCTCTCACACATACCCCCAAACACTCCCTTTACCCCTCTCTCTATGCCCCACTACCCATTACGGCCAGGGTGTTGGCCCCCGTGGTGTTTACTGAGACCTTGGCAGCACACTCATGCATTTCTCTATCTCTCTCTTTTTCTCTTTTCTCTTTCTCTCTCTCTCTCTCTCTCTCTCTCTCCCCTGCTTTCTCCTCTGTCTCTTCTCACTCTCTCTCTCTCTCTCCCTCGTTCGTTCGCTCTTTCTCTCTCTCCCGTGTTCTCTCCCCGGTCGCTCTCTCTCTCTCTCTCTCTCTCTCTCTCTCTCTCTCTCTCTCTCTCTCTCTCCTCGCTCTCTCTCTCCCTCTCTCTCTCTCCCTTGCTCTCTCTCACCCTTGCTCCTTCCTCGCTCTCGCTCCCTCCTCTCACTCGCTCACTCGCCCTCTGTCTCACACACCCCCAAACGCTCACTTTACCCCTCTCTCTATGCCCCACTACCCCCTAACCCTCCACCTGCCTGAGTGAATCATTCCATTAGAGACTCAGTGTGGTGTGGCGTTGTGGCATCTGGGCTCGGCTGCACACTCAGCGTGCTAGCTGCCTCACATCCAAGTGACAACCAGTGATCGATGGCGAATCACAGAGCCCGCTAATGACATCAGGAAATGGGATTAAAAACAACCCACCACAACCTGGACCTGCATGCTCGCACCCTCTCGCTTTTTCGGGGATCTCTCCGTTCCCTCTCTCGTTCTCCTGCCCACTCACTCGTTTAATGGTCCAGCTCTCTTTCTATCATGCTTCTTCCCTCATTTCCTCTCTCCATATTTCTCCATCCATGCCTGCTTCACCTCCCTCTCTTTCTCCCGAGATTTTTTTCTCCTCCTTGTTAAGCAGCTTCTCTTACGGTCTATCAGCCTGTAGTTATCTCCCTCTGACAGTTGTATTAACTGTCAGAGGGACAGCATTTCGCTACACCTGCAATAACATCTGCTGAATATGCGTATGTGACCAATAAAATGTTATTTTATTTGCATTAACTTCCAGGTGAAAAACACTACTGCCTGTGCTGTTGTATTCTGACAGACCGTCAGCTAGGCTTTTTCTATTGTTATGCTATGCAGACACTCTTTACCATGAGAGGTGATTGGATTGCAAATGTACGTGATAAAATAATAATTGTTATTGTCTTCTTATCAACCAGTGCACTCTTCTACTCACAATGTAATGGGAGACAAGGGACAACAAACATCCATTGTTGTGATGTATGGCTTATAATACAATAGAGAGTTGAATTCATCTCTCTCTCTCTCTCTCTCTCTCTCTCTCTCTCTCTCTCTCTGTCTCTCTCTCTGTCTCTCTCTCTCTCTCTGTCTCTCTCTCTGTCTCCCTCTCCCTGTCTCTGTCTCTCTCTCTCTCTCGCTCTCTCTCTCTCTCTCTCTCTCTCTCTCTCTCTCTCTAGGCTTTCATTGAGCCTAGAGAAAGGAATATGAGAAAAAAGGGATTGAAAAGAACAAGATGCGGGAGGAATCTGGAGCAAAGGAGGGAGGGGAGGAGGAGATGGGGACAATTTGGGAGAAAGATGGGAACAGTGCTTCTGTATGTCAAGTCAAAGCCATCTCCTTTTCAGAGGGGTGTCGAGTGGGGCAGAGGGTTGAGACGTGGAGGGTGGAGGATGGAAGGGTGGAGGAGCTGGTGGGGTGAAGAAATTCAGAAGTGGAGAGGGTGGAGGAGTGGAGGGTTGGAGGGGTGGAGGGGTGGAGGATGGAAGGGTGGAGGAGCTGGTGGGGTGAAGAAATTGAGAAGTGGAGGGGGTGGAGGGTGGAGGAGTGGAGTGGAGGGTTGGAGGGGTGGAGGAGCTGAGGGGTGGAGGAGCGGAGGGGTGGAGGAGCGCAGGGATGGAGGAGCGGAGGGGTGGAGGAGGGGTGAAGGGTGGAGGAGTGGAGGGGTGGATGAGTGGATAAGTGGAGGGGGTGGAGGAACGGAGGAGTGGGTATCTTCAAATAAGTGAGGAAATTACTCCAGATGCTGAGTTAAAATATTAATGTAATTCTTCAGTGGCTCCTCCAATCCGCCAGCTCTCCCCTGTGTCTCCAACCTGCTAACTGTCTCCCTGTGGCTCTGTTCTACCAGCTCTCTCCCCTGTCTCTCCGTCCTGCTAACTGTCTCCCTGTCTCTCCGTCCTGCTAACTGTCTCCCCTGTGTCTCCAACCTGCTAAATGTCTCCCCGTGGCTCCGACCTGCTAACTGTCTCCCTGTGGCTCTGTTCTACCAGCTCTCTCCCCTGTCTCTCCGTCCTGCTAACTGTCTCCCTGTGGCTCCGACCTGCTAACTGTCTCCCTGTGGCTCCGACCTGCTAACTGCCTCCCTGTGGTTCCGACCTGCTAACTGTCTCCCCGTGGCTCCGACCTGCTAACTGTCTCCCCGTGGCTCCGACCCGCTAACTGTCTCCCTGTGGTTCCGACCTGCTAACTGTCTCCCCGTGGCTCCGACCTGCTAACTGTCTCCCCGTGGCTCCGACCTGCTAACTGTCTCCCCGTGGCTCCGTCCTGCTAACTGTCTGCCTGTGGCTCCGACCTGCTAACTGTCTCCCCGTGGCTCCGACCTGCTAACTGTCTCCCCGTGGCTCCGTCCTGCTAACTGACTCCCTGTGGCTCCGACCTGCTAACTCTCCCTGTGGTTCCGACCTGCTAACTGGCTCCCTTTGGCTCTGACCTGCTAACTGTTTCCCCCTGACTCCAACCTGCTAACTGTTTCCCTCTGAATCCGACCTGCTAACTGTCTCCCTGTGGCTCCGACCTGCTAACTGACTCACTATGGCTCCGACCTGCTAACTCTCTTACCTGTGGCTCTGACTGCTAACTGACTCCCTGTGGCTCTGACCTGCTAACTGACTCCCTGTGGCTCTGACCTGCTAATTGGCTTCCTGTGGTTCCGACCTGCTAACTGTCTCCCCGTGGCTCCGTCCTGCTAACTGTCTCCCTGTGGCTCCGACCTGCTAACTGTCTCCCTGTGGTTCCGACCTGCTAACTGGCTCCCTTTGGCTCTGACCTGCTTACTGTTCCCCTCTGACTCTAACCTGTTAACTGTTTCCCTCTGAATCCGACCTGCTAACTTTTCCCCTCTGACTCCAACCTGCTAACTGTCTCCCTCTGACTCCAACCTGATAACTGTTTCCCTCTGAATCCGACCTGCTAATTGTCTCCCTGTGGCTGCGACCTGCTAACTGTCTCCCTGTGGCTCTGACCTGCTAACTGTCTCCCTGTGGCTCTGACTGCTAATTGTCTCCCTGTGGCTCTGACCTACTAATTGGCTCCCTGTGGCTCTGACCTGCTAACTCTCTCCCTGTTGCTCTGACCTGCTAACTGTCTCCCTGTGGCTCCGACCTGCTAACTGACTCCCTGTGGCTCTGACCTGCTTAATGACTCCCTGTGGCTCTGACCTGCTAACTGACTCACTATGGCTCCGACCTGCTAACTGACCCTGTGGCTCTGACCTGCTTACTGACTCCCTGCGGCTCTGACCTGCTAACTGTCTCCCTGTGGCTCAGACCTGCTAACTGACTCACTATGGCTCTGACCTGCTTACTGGCTCCCTGTGGCTCTGACCTGCTAATTGGCTCCATGTGGCTCTGACCTGCTAACTGACTCACTATGGCTCCGACCAGCTAACTGTCTCCCTGTGGCTCCGACCTGCTAACTGACTCCCTGTGGCTCTGAATTGCTAATTGGCTCCCTGTTGCTCTGACCTGCTAACCTACTCCTGGTGGCTCTGACCTTCTAACTGAGTCACTATGGCTCCGACCTGCTAACTGACTCCCTGTGGCTCTGACCTGCTTACTGACTCACTGTGGCTCTGACCTGCTAACTGACTCCCTGTAGCTCTGACCTGCTAACTGTCTCCCTGTGGCTCTGACCTGCTAACTGACTCCCTGTGGCTCTGACCTGCTAACTGTCTCCCTGTGGCTCTGACCTGCTAACTGACTCACTTTGTCTTTGACCTGCTAACTGACTCCCTGTGGCTCTGACCTGCTAACTGTCTCCCTGTGGCTCTGACCTGCTAACTGACCCACTATGGCTCCGACCTGCTAACTGACTCCCTGTGGCTCTGACCTGCTAACTGACTCACTATGGCTCTGACCTGCTAATTGACTCCCTGAGGCTCTGACCTGCTAACTGTCTCCCTGTGGCTCCGACCTGCTAACTGGCTCCCTTTGGCTCTGACCTGCTAACTGTTCCCCTCTGGCTCCAACCTGCTAAGTGTTTCCCTCTGACTCCGACCTGCTAACTTTTCCCCTCTGACTCCAACCTGCTAACTGTCTCCCTCTGACTCCAACCTGATAACTGTTTCCCTCTGAATCCGACCTGCTAATTGTCTCCCTGTGGCTGCGACCTGCTAACTGTCTCCCTGTGGCTCTGTTCTACCAGCTCTCTCCCCTGTCTTTCCGTCCTGCTAACTGTCTCCCCGTGGCTCCGTCCTGCTAACTGACTCCCTGTGGCTCCGACCTGCTAACTCTCCCCGTGGTTCCGACCTGCTAACTGGCTCCCTTTGGCTCTGACCTGCTAACTGTTTCCCCCTGACTCCAACCTGCTAACTGTTTCCCTCTGAATCCGACCTGCTAACTGTCTCCCTGTGGCTCCGACCTGCTAACTGACTCACTATGGCTCCGACCTGCTAACTCTCTTACCTGTGGCTCTGACTGCTAACTGACTCCCTGTGGCTCTGACCTGCTAACTGATTCCCTGTGGCTCTGACCTGCTAACTGTCTCCCTGTGGTTCCGACCTGCTAACTGTCTCCCCGTGGCTCCGTCCTGCTAACTGTCTCCCTGTGGCTCCGACCTGCTAACTGTCTCCCTGTGGTTCCGACCTGCTAACTGGCTCCCTTTGGCTCTGACCTGCTTACTGTTCCCCTCTGACTCCAACCTGCTAACTGTTTCCCTCTGAATCCGACCTGCTAACTTTTCCCCTCTGACTACAACCTGATAACTGTTTCCCTCTGAATCCGACCTGCTAATTGTCTCCCTGTGGCTGCGACCTACTAACTGCCTCCCTGTGGTTCCGACCTGCTAACTGTCTCCCCGTGGCTCCGACCTGCTAACTGTCTCCCCGTGGCTCCGACCCGCTAACTGTCTCCCTGTGGTTCTGACCTGCTAACTGTCTCCCCGTGGCTCCGACCTGCTAACTGTCTCCCCGTGGCTCCGACCCGCTAACTGTCTCCCTTTGGCTCTGACCTGCTAACTGTTTCCCCCTGACTCCAACCTGCTAACTGTTTCCCTCTGAATCCGACCTGCTAACTGTCTCCCCGTGGCTCCGTCCTGCTAACTGACTCCCTGTGGCTCCGACCTGCTAACTCTCCCTGTGGTTCCGACCTGCTAACTGGCTCCCTTTGGCTCTGACCTGCTAACTGTTTCCCCCTGACTCCAACCTGCTAACTGTTTCCCTCTGAATCCGACCTGCTAACTGTCTCCCTGTGGCTCCGACCTGCTAACTTACTCACTATGGCTCCGACCTGCTAACTCTCTTACCTGTGGCTCTGACTGCTAACTGACTCCCTGTGGCTCTGACCTGCTAACTGATTCCCTGTGGCTCTGACCTGCTAACTGTCTCCCTGTGGTTCCGACCTGCTAACTGTCTCCCCGTGGCTCCGTCCTGCTAACTGTCTCCCTGTGGCTCCGACCTGCTAACTGTCTCCCTGTGGTTCCGACCTGCTAACTGGCTCCCTTTGGCTCTGACCTGCTTACTGTTCCCCTCTGACTCCAACCTGCTAACTGTTTCCCTCTGAATCCGACCTGCTAACTTTTCCCCTCTGACTACAACCTGATAACTGTTTCCCTCTGAATCCGACCTGCTAATTGTCTCCCTGTGGCTGCGACCTACTAACTGCCTCCCTGTGGTTCCGACCTGCTAACTGTCTCCCCGTGGCTCCGACCTGCTAACTGTCTCCCCGTGGCTCCGACCCGCTAACTGTCTCCCTGTGGTTCTGACCTGCTAATTGGCTCCCCGTGGCTCCGACCTGCTAACTGTCTCCCGTGGCTCCGACCTGCTAACTGTCTCCCCGTGGCTCCGTCCTGCTAACTGTCTGCCTGTGGCTCCGACCTGCTAACTGGCTCCCCGTGGCTCCGACCTGCTAACTGTCTCCCCGTGGCTCCGTCCTGCTAACTGACTCCCTGTGGCTCCGACCTGCTAACTCTCCCTGTGGTTCCGACCTGCTAACTGGCTCCCTTTGGCTCTGACCTGCTAACTGTTTCCCCCTGACTCCAACCTGCTAACTGTTTCCCTCTGAATCCGACCTGCTAACTGTCTCCCTGTGGCTCCGACCTGCTAACTGACTCACTATGGCTCCGACCTGCTAACTCTCTTACCTGTGGCTCTGACTGCTAACTGATTCCCTGTGGCTCTGACCTGCTAACTGTCTCCCTGTGGTTCCGACCTGCTAACTGTCTCCCCGTGGCTCCGTCCTGCTAACTGTCTCCCTGTGGCTCCGACCTGCTAACTGTCTCCCTGTGGTTCCGACCTGCTAACTGGCTCCCTTTGGCTCTGACCTGCTTACTGTTCCCCTCTGACTCCAACCTGCTAACTGTTTCCCTCTGAATCCGACCTGCTAACTTTTCCCCTCTGACTACAACCTGATAACTGTTTCCCTCTGAATCCGACCTGCTAATTGTCTCCCTGTGGCTGCGACCTACTAACTGTCTCCCTGTGGCTCTGACCTGCTAACTGTCTCCCTGTGGCTTTGACCTGCTAATTGGCTCCCTTTGGCTCTGACTGCTAATTGTCTCCCTGTGGCTCTGACCTACTAATTGGCTCCCTGTGGCTCTGACCTGCTAACTCTCTCCCTGTTGCTCTGACCTGCTAACTGTCTCCCTGTGGCTCCGACCTGCTAACTGACTCCCTGTGGCTCTGACCTGCTTACTGACTCCCTGTGGCTCCGACCTGCTAACTGACTCACTATGGCTCCGACCTGCTAACTGACCCTGTGGCTCTGACCTGCTTACTGACTCCCTGCGGCTCTGACCTGCTAACTGTCTCCCTGTGGCTCAGACCTGCTAACTGACTCACTATGGCTCTGACCTGCTTACTGGCTCCCTGTGGCTCTGACCTGCTAATTGGCTCCCTGTGGCTCAGACCTGCTAACTGACCCACTATGGCTCCGACCTGCTAACTGACTCCCTGTGGCTCTGACCTGCTAACTGACTCACTATGGCTCTGACCTGCTAATTGACTCCCTGAGGCTCTGACCTGCTAACTGTCTCCCTGTGGCTCCGACCTGCTAACTGGCTCCCTTTGGCTCTGACCTGCTAACTGTTCCCCTCTGGCTCCAACCTGCTAAGTGTTTCCCTCTGACTCCGACCTGCTAACTTTTCCCCTCTGACTCCAACCTGCTAACTGTCTCCCTCTGACTCCAACCTGATAACTGTTTCCCTCTGAATCCGACCTGCTAATTGTCTCCCTGTGGCTGCGACCTGCTAACTGTCTCCCTGTGGCTCTGTTCTACCAGCTCTCTCCCCTGTCTTTCCGTCCTGCTAACTGTCTCCCCGTGGCTCCGTCCTGCTAACTGACTCCCTGTGGCTCCGACCTGCTAACTCTCCCCGTGGTTCCGACCTGCTAACTGGCTCCCTTTGGCTCTGACCTGCTAACTGTTTCCCCCTGACTCCAACCTGCTAACTGTTTCCCTCTGAATCCGACCTGCTAACTGTCTCCCTGTGGCTCCGACCTGCTAACTGACTCACTATGGCTCCGACCTGCTAACTCTCTTACCTGTGGCTCTGACTGCTAACTGACTCCCTGTGGCTCTGACCTGCTAACTGATTCCCTGTGGCTCTGACCTGCTAACTGTCTCCCTGTGGTTCCGACCTGCTAACTGTCTCCCCGTGGCTCCGTCCTGCTAACTGTCTCCCTGTGGCTCCGACCTGCTAACTGTCTCCCTGTGGTTCCGACCTGCTAACTGGCTCCCTTTGGCTCTGACCTGCTTACTGTTCCCCTCTGACTCCAACCTGCTAACTGTTTCCCTCTGAATCCGACCTGCTAACTTTTCCCCTCTGACTACAACCTGATAACTGTTTCCCTCTGAATCCGACCTGCTAATTGTCTCCCTGTGGCTGCGACCTACTAACTGCCTCCCTGTGGTTCCGACCTGCTAACTGTCTCCCCGTGGCTCCGACCTGCTAACTGTCTCCCCGTGGCTCCGACCCGCTAACTGTCTCCCTGTGGTTCTGACCTGCTAACTGTCTCCCCGTGGCTCCGACCTGCTAACTGTCTCCCCGTGGCTCCGACCCGCTAACTGTCTCCCTTTGGCTCTGACCTGCTAACTGTTTCCCCCTGACTCCAACCTGCTAACTGTTTCCCTCTGAATCCGACCTGCTAACTGTCTCCCCGTGGCTCCGTCCTGCTAACTGACTCCCTGTGGCTCCGACCTGCTAACTCTCCCTGTGGTTCCGACCTGCTAACTGGCTCCCTTTGGCTCTGACCTGCTAACTGTTTCCCCCTGACTCCAACCTGCTAACTGTTTCCCTCTGAATCCGACCTGCTAACTGTCTCCCTGTGGCTCCGACCTGCTAACTTACTCACTATGGCTCCGACCTGCTAACTCTCTTACCTGTGGCTCTGACTGCTAACTGACTCCCTGTGGCTCTGACCTGCTAACTGATTCCCTGTGGCTCTGACCTGCTAACTGTCTCCCTGTGGTTCCGACCTGCTAACTGTCTCCCCGTGGCTCCGTCCTGCTAACTGTCTCCCTGTGGCTCCGACCTGCTAACTGTCTCCCTGTGGTTCCGACCTGCTAACTGGCTCCCTTTGGCTCTGACCTGCTTACTGTTCCCCTCTGACTCCAACCTGCTAACTGTTTCCCTCTGAATCCGACCTGCTAACTTTTCCCCTCTGACTACAACCTGATAACTGTTTCCCTCTGAATCCGACCTGCTAATTGTCTCCCTGTGGCTGCGACCTACTAACTGCCTCCCTGTGGTTCCGACCTGCTAACTGTCTCCCCGTGGCTCCGACCTGCTAACTGTCTCCCCGTGGCTCCGACCCGCTAACTGTCTCCCTGTGGTTCTGACCTGCTAATTGGCTCCCCGTGGCTCCGACCTGCTAACTGTCTCCCGTGGCTCCGACCTGCTAACTGTCTCCCCGTGGCTCCGTCCTGCTAACTGTCTGCCTGTGGCTCCGACCTGCTAACTGGCTCCCCGTGGCTCCGACCTGCTAACTGTCTCCCCGTGGCTCCGTCCTGCTAACTGACTCCCTGTGGCTCCGACCTGCTAACTCTCCCTGTGGTTCCGACCTGCTAACTGGCTCCCTTTGGCTCTGACCTGCTAACTGTTTCCCCCTGACTCCAACCTGCTAACTGTTTCCCTCTGAATCCGACCTGCTAACTGTCTCCCTGTGGCTCCGACCTGCTAACTGACTCACTATGGCTCCGACCTGCTAACTCTCTTACCTGTGGCTCTGACTGCTAACTGATTCCCTGTGGCTCTGACCTGCTAACTGTCTCCCTGTGGTTCCGACCTGCTAACTGTCTCCCCGTGGCTCCGTCCTGCTAACTGTCTCCCTGTGGCTCCGACCTGCTAACTGTCTCCCTGTGGTTCCGACCTGCTAACTGGCTCCCTTTGGCTCTGACCTGCTTACTGTTCCCCTCTGACTCCAACCTGCTAACTGTTTCCCTCTGAATCCGACCTGCTAACTTTTCCCCTCTGACTACAACCTGATAACTGTTTCCCTCTGAATCCGACCTGCTAATTGTCTCCCTGTGGCTGCGACCTACTAACTGTCTCCCTGTGGCTCTGACCTGCTAACTGTCTCCCTGTGGCTTTGACCTGCTAATTGGCTCCCTTTGGCTCTGACTGCTAATTGTCTCCCTGTGGCTCTGACCTACTAATTGGCTCCCTGTGGCTCTGACCTGCTAACTCTCTCCCTGTTGCTCTGACCTGCTAACTGTCTCCCTGTGGCTCCGACCTGCTAACTGACTCCCTGTGGCTCTGACCTGCTTACTGACTCCCTGTGGCTCCGACCTGCTAACTGACTCACTATGGCTCCGACCTGCTAACTGACCCTGTGGCTCTGACCTGCTTACTGACTCCCTGCGGCTCTGACCTGCTAACTGTCTCCCTGTGGCTCAGACCTGCTAACTGACTCACTATGGCTCTGACCTGCTTACTGGCTCCCTGTGGCTCTGACCTGCTAATTGGCTCCATGTGGCTCTGACCTGCTAACTGACTCACTATGGCTCCGTCCAGCTAACTGACTCCCTGTGGCTCTGACCTGCTTACTGACTCACTGTGGCTCTGACCTGCTAACTGACTCCCTGTAGCTCTGACCTGCTAACTGTCTCCCTGTGGCTCTGACCTGCTAACTGACTCCCTGTGGCTCTGACCTGCTAACTGTCTCCCTGTGGCTCTGACCTGCTAACTGACTCACTTTGTCTTTGACCTGCTAACTGACTCACTATGGCTCTGACCTGCTAATTGACTCCCTGAGGCTCTGACCTGCTAACTGTCTCCCTGTGGCTCCGACCTGCTAACTGGCTCCCTTTGGCTCTGACCTGCTAACTGTTCCCCTCTGGCTCCAACCTGCTAACTGTTTCCCTCTGAATCCGACCTGCTAACTTTTCCCCTCTGACTCCAACCTGCTAACTGTCTCCCTCTGACTCCAACCTGATAACTGTTTCCCTCTGAATCCGACCTGCTAATTGTCTCCCTGTGGCTGCGACCTGCTAACTGTCTCCCTGTGGCTCTGTTCTACCAGCTCTCTCCCCTGTCTCTCCGTCCTGCTAACTGTCTCCCTGTGGCTCCGACCTGCTAACTGTCTCCCTGTGTCTCCGACCTGCTAACTGCCTCCCTGTGGTTCCGACCTGCTAACTGTCTCCCCGTGGCTCCGACCTGCTAACTGTCTCCCCGTGGCTCCGACCCGCTAACTGTCTCCCTGTGGTTCCAACCTGCTAACTGTCTCCCCGTGGCTCCGACCTGCTAACTGTCTCCTGTGGCTCCGACCTGCTAACTGTCTCCCCGTGGCTCCGTCCTGCTAACTGTCTGCCTGTGGCTCCGACCTGCTAACTGTCTCCCCGTGGCTCCGACCTGCTAACTGTCTCCCCGTGGCTCCGTCCTGCTAACTGACTCCCTGTGGCTCCGACCTGCTAACTCTCCCTGTGGTTCCGACCTGCTAACTGGCTCCCTTTGGCTCTGACCTGCTAACTGTTTCCCCCTGACTCCAACCTGCTAACTGTTTCCCTCTGAATCCGACCTGCTAACTGTCTCCCTGTGGCTCCGACCTGCTAACTTACTCACTATGGCTCCGACCTGCTAACTCTCTTACCTGTGGCTCTGACTGCTAACTGACTCCCTGTGGCTCTGACCTGCTAACTGACTCCCTGTGGCTCTGACCTGCTAACTGTCTCCCTGTGGTTCCGACCTGCTAACTGTCTCCCCGTGGCTCCGTCCTGCTAACTGTCTCCCTGTGGCTCCGACCTGCTAACTGTCTCCCTGTGGTTCCGACCTGCTAACTGGCTCCCTGTGGCTCTGACCTGCTAACTGTTCCCCTCTGACTCCAACCTGCTAACTGTTTCCCTCTGAATCCGACCTGCTAACTTTTCCCCTCTGACTCCAACCTGCTAACTGCCTCCCTCTGACTCCAACCTGATAACTGTTTCCCTCTGAATCCGACCTGCTAATTGTCTCCCTGTGGCTGCGACCTGCTAACTGTCTCCCTGTGGCTCTGACCTGCTAACTGTCTCCCTGTGGCTTTGACCTGCTAATTGGCTCCCTTTGGCTCTGACTGCTAATTGTCTCCCTGTGGCTCTGACCTACTACTTGGCTCCCTGTGGCTCTGACCTGCTAACTGTCTCCCCGTGGCTCCGACCCGCTAACTGTCTGCGTGTGGCTCCGACCTGCTAACTGTCTCCCCGTGGCTCCGACCTGCTAACTGTCTCCCCGTGGCTCCGTCCTGCTAACTGACTCCCTGTGGCTCCGACCTGCTAACTCTCCCTGTGGTTCCGACCTGCTAACTGGCTCCCTTTGGCTCTGACCTGCTAACTGTTTCTCCCTGACTCCAACCTGCTAACTGTTTCCCTCTGAATCCGACCTGCTAACTGTCTCCCTGTGGCTCCGACCTGCTAACTTACTCACTATGGCTCCGACCTGCTAACTCTCTTACCTGTGGCTCTGACTGCTAACTGACTCCCTGTGGCTCTGACCTGCTAACTGACTCCCTGTGGCTCTGACCTGCTAACTGTCTCCCTGTGGTTCCGACCTGCTAACTGTCTCCCCGTGGCTCCGTCCTGCTAACTGTCTCCCTGTGGCTCCGACCTGCTAACTGTCTCCCTGTGGTTCCGACCTGCTAACTGGCTCCCTTTGGCTCTGACCTGCTAACTGTTCCCCTCTGACTCCAACCTGCTAACTGTTTCCCTCTGAATCCGACCTGCTAACTTTTCCCCTCTGACTCCAACCTGCTAACTGTCTCCCTCTGACTCCAACCTGATAACTGTTTCCCTCTGAATCCGACCTGCTAATTGTCTCCCTGTGGCTGCGACCTTTTAACTGTCTCCCTGTGGCTCTGACCTGCTAACTGTTTCTCCCTGTGGCTTTGACCTGCTAATTGGCTCCCTTTGGCTCTGACTGCTAATTGTCTCCCTGTTGCTCTAACCTGCTAACTGTCTCCTGGTGGCTCTGACCTGCTAACTGACTCACTATGGTTCCGACCTGCTAACTGTCTCCCTGTGGCTCCAACCTGCTAACTGACTCACTATGGCTCCGACCTGCTAACTGACTCCCTGTGGCTCTGACCTGCTAACTGACTCACTGTGGCTCTGACCTGATAATTGTCTCCCTGTGGCTCTGACCTGCTTACTGACTCCCTGGGTCTCTGACCTGCTAACTGTCTCTGACCTGCTAACTGTTTCCCTGTGGCTCTGACCTGCTAACTGACTCACTGTGGCTCTGACCTGCTAACTGACTCACTGTGGATCTGACCTGCTAATTGTCTCCCTGTGGCTCTGACCTGCTTACTGACTCCCTGTGGCTCTGACCTGCTAACTGACTCCCTGTGGCTCTGACCTGCTAACTGACTCCCTGTGGCTCTGACCTGCTAACTGTCTCCCTGTGGCTCTGACCTGCTAACTGACTCACTTTGTCTTTGACCTGCTAACTGACTCACTATGGCTCTGACCTGCTAATTGACTCCCTGAGGCTCTGACCTGCTAACTGTCTCCCTGTGGCTCCGACCTGCTAACTGGCTCCCTTTGGCTCTGACCTGCTAACTGTTCCCCTCTGGCTCCAACCTGCTAACTGTTTCCCTCTGAATCCGACCTGCTAACTTTTCCAACCTGCTAACTGTCTCCCTCTGACTCCAACCTGATAACTGTTTCCCTCTGAATCCGACCTGCTAATTGTCTCCCTGTGGCTGCGACCTGCTAACTGTCTCCCTGTGGCTCTGTTCTACCAGCTCTCTCCCCTGTCTCTCCGTCCTGCTAACTGTCTCCCTGTGGCTCCGACCTGCTAACTGTCTCCCTGTGTCTCCGACCTGCTAACTGCCTCCCTGTGGTTCCGACCTGCTAACTGTCTCCCCGTGGCTCCGACCTGCTAACTGTCTCCCCGTGGCTCCGACCCGCTAACTGTCTCCCTGTGGTTCCGACCTGCTAACTGTCTCCCCGTGGCTCCGACCTGCTAACTGTCTCCCGTGGCTCCGACCTGCTATCTGTCTCCCCGTGGCTCCGTCCTGCTAACTGTCTGCCTGTGGCTCCGACCTGCTAACTGTCTCCCCGTGGCTCCGACCTGCTAACTGTCTCCCCGTGGCTCCGTCCTGCTAACTGACTCCCTGTGGCTCCGACCTGCTAACTCTCCCTGTGGTTCCGACCTGCTAACTGGCTCCCTTTGGCTCTGACCTGCTAACTGTTTCCCCCTGACTCCAACCTGCTAACTGTTTCCCTCTGAATCCGACCTGCTAACTGTCTCCCTGTGGCTCCGACCTGCTAACTTACTCACTATGGCTCCGACCTGCTAACTCTCTTACCTGTGGCTCTGACTGCTAACTGACTCCCTGTGGCTCTGACCTGCTAACTGACTCCCTGTGGCTCTGACCTGCTAAATGTCTCCCTGTGGTTCCGACCTGCTAACTGTCTCCCCGTGGCTCCGTCCTGCTAACTGTCTCCCTGTGGCTCCGACCTGCTAACTGTCTCCCTGTGGTTCCGACCTGCTAACTGGCTCCCTTTGGCTCTGACCTGCTAACTGTTCCCCTCTGACTCCAACCTGCTAACTGTTTCCCTCTGAATCCGACCTGCTAACTTTTCCACTCTGACTCCAACCTGCTAACTGTCTCCCTCTGACTCCAACCTGATAACTGTTTCCCTCTGAATCCGACCTGCTAATTGTCTCCCTGTGGCTGCGACCTTTTAACTGTCTCCCTGTGGCTCTGACCTGCTAACTGTTTCTCCCTGTGGCTTTGACCTGCTAATTGGCTCCCTTTGGCTCTGACTGCTAATTGTCTCCCTGTGGCTCTGACCTACTAATTGGCTCCCTGTGGCTCTGACCTGCTAACTCTCTCCCTGTTGCTCTGACCTGCTAACTGTCTCCCTGTGGCTCTGACCTGCTAACTGACTCACTATGGCTCCGACCTGCTAACTGACCCTGTGGCTCTGACCTGCTTACCGGCTCCCTGTGGCTCTGACCTGCTAATTGGCTCCATGTGGCTCTGACCTGCTAACTGACTCACTATGGCTCCGACCAGCTAACTGTCTCCCTGTGGCTCCGACCTGCTAACTGACTCCCTGTGGCACTGACCTGCTAATTGGCTCCCTGCTGCTCTGACCTGCTAACCTACTCCTGGTGGCTCTGACCTTCTAACTGACTCACTATGGCTCCGACCTGCTAACTGACTCCCTGTGGCTCTGACCTGCTTACTGACTCACTGTGGCTCTGACCTGCTAACTGACTCCCTGTAGCTCTGACCTGCTAACTGTCTCCCTGTGGCTCTGACCTGCTAACTGACTCCCTGTGGCTCTGACCTGCTAACTGTCTCCCTGTGGCTCTGACCTGCTAACTGACTCACTTTGTCTTTGACCTGCTAACTGACTCCCTGTGGCTCTGACCTGCTAACTGTCTCCCTGTGGCTCTGACCTGCTAACTGACCCACTATGGCTCCGACCTGCTAACTGACTCCCTGTGGCTCTGACCTGCTAACTGACTCACTATGGCTCTGACCTGCTAATTGACTCCCTGAGGCTCTGACCTGCTAACTGTCTCCCTGCGGCTCCGACCTGCTAACTGTCTCCCTGTGGCTCTGACCTGCTAACTGTCTCCCTGTGGCTCTGACCTGCTAATTGGCTCCCTTTGGCTCTGACTGCTAACTGACTCCCTGTGGCTCCGACCTGCTAACTGCCTCCCTGTGGCTCCGACCTGCTAACTGCCTCCCTGTGGCTTTGACCTGCTAATTGGCTCCCTTTGGCTCTGACTGCTAATTGTCTCCCTGTTGCTCTAACCTGCTAACTGTCTCCTGGTGGCTCTGACCTGCTAACTGACTCACTATGGTTCCGACCTGCTAACTGTCTCCCTGTGGCTCCAACCTGCTAACTGACTCACTATGGCTCCGACCTGCTAACTGACTCCCTGTGGCTCTGACCTGCTAACTGACTCACTGTGGCTCTGACCTGATAATTGTCTCCCTGTGGCTCTGACCTGCTTACTGACTCCCTGGGTCTCTGACCTGCTAACTGTCTCTGACCTGCTAACTGTTTCCCTGTGGCTCTGACCTGCTAACTGACTCACTGTGGCTCTGACCTGCTAACTGACTCACTGTGGATCTGACCTGCTAATTGTCTCCCTGTGGCTCTGACCTGCTTACTGACTCCCTGTGGCTCTGACCTGCTAACTGACTCCCTGTGGCTCTGACCTGCTAACTGACTCCCTGTGGCTCTGACCTGCTAACTGTCTCCCTGTGGCTCTGACCTGCTAACTGACTCACTTTGTCTTTGACCTGCTAACTGACTCACTATGGCTCTGACCTGCTAATTGACTCCCTGAGGCTCTGACCTGCTAACTGTCTCCCTGTGGCTCCGACCTGCTAACTGGCTCCCTTTGGCTCTGACCTGCTAACTGTTCCCCTCTGGCTCCAACCTGCTAACTGTTTCCCTCTGAATCCGACCTGCTAACTTTTCCAACCTGCTAACTGTCTCCCTCTGACTCCAACCTGATAACTGTTTCCCTCTGAATCCGACCTGCTAATTGTCTCCCTGTGGCTGCGACCTGCTAACTGTCTCCCTGTGGCTCTGTTCTACCAGCTCTCTCCCCTGTCTCTCCGTCCTGCTAACTGTCTCCCTGTGGCTCCGACCTGCTAACTGTCTCCCTGTGTCTCCGACCTGCTAACTGCCTCCCTGTGGTTCCGACCTGCTAACTGTCTCCCCGTGGCTCCGACCTGCTAACTGTCTCCCCGTGGCTCCGACCCGCTAACTGTCTCCCTGTGGTTCCGACCTGCTAACTGTCTCCCCGTGGCTCCGACCTGCTAACTGTCTCCCGTGGCTCCGACCTGCTATCTGTCTCCCCGTGGCTCCGTCCTGCTAACTGTCTGCCTGTGGCTCCGACCTGCTAACTGTCTCCCCGTGGCTCCGACCTGCTAACTGTCTCCCCGTGGCTCCGTCCTGCTAACTGACTCCCTGTGGCTCCGACCTGCTAACTCTCCCTGTGGTTCCGACCTGCTAACTGGCTCCCTTTGGCTCTGACCTGCTAACTGTTTCCCCCTGACTCCAACCTGCTAACTGTTTCCCTCTGAATCCGACCTGCTAACTGTCTCCCTGTGGCTCCGACCTGCTAACTTACTCACTATGGCTCCGACCTGCTAACTCTCTTACCTGTGGCTCTGACTGCTAACTGACTCCCTGTGGCTCTGACCTGCTAACTGACTCCCTGTGGCTCTGACCTGCTAAATGTCTCCCTGTGGTTCCGACCTGCTAACTGTCTCCCCGTGGCTCCGTCCTGCTAACTGTCTCCCTGTGGCTCCGACCTGCTAACTGTCTCCCTGTGGTTCCGACCTGCTAACTGGCTCCCTTTGGCTCTGACCTGCTAACTGTTCCCCTCTGACTCCAACCTGCTAACTGTTTCCCTCTGAATCCGACCTGCTAACTTTTCCACTCTGACTCCAACCTGCTAACTGTCTCCCTCTGACTCCAACCTGATAACTGTTTCCCTCTGAATCCGACCTGCTAATTGTCTCCCTGTGGCTGCGACCTTTTAACTGTCTCCCTGTGGCTCTGACCTGCTAACTGTTTCTCCCTGTGGCTTTGACCTGCTAATTGGCTCCCTTTGGCTCTGACTGCTAATTGTCTCCCTGTGGCTCTGACCTACTAATTGGCTCCCTGTGGCTCTGACCTGCTAACTCTCTCCCTGTTGCTCTGACCTGCTAACTGTCTCCCTGTGGCTCTGACCTGCTAACTGACTCACTATGGCTCCGACCTGCTAACTGACCCTGTGGCTCTGACCTGCTTACCGGCTCCCTGTGGCTCTGACCTGCTAATTGGCTCCATGTGGCTCTGACCTGCTAACTGACTCACTATGGCTCCGACCAGCTAACTGTCTCCCTGTGGCTCCGACCTGCTAACTGACTCCCTGTGGCACTGACCTGCTAATTGGCTCCCTGCTGCTCTGACCTGCTAACCTACTCCTGGTGGCTCTGACCTTCTAACTGACTCACTATGGCTCCGACCTGCTAACTGACTCCCTGTGGCTCTGACCTGCTTACTGACTCACTGTGGCTCTGACCTGCTAACTGACTCCCTGTAGCTCTGACCTGCTAACTGTCTCCCTGTGGCTCTGACCTGCTAACTGACTCCCTGTGGCTCTGACCTGCTAACTGTCTCCCTGTGGCTCTGACCTGCTAACTGACTCACTTTGTCTTTGACCTGCTAACTGACTCCCTGTGGCTCTGACCTGCTAACTGTCTCCCTGTGGCTCTGACCTGCTAACTGACCCACTATGGCTCCGACCTGCTAACTGACTCCCTGTGGCTCTGACCTGCTAACTGACTCACTATGGCTCTGACCTGCTAATTGACTCCCTGAGGCTCTGACCTGCTAACTGTCTCCCTGCGGCTCCGACCTGCTAACTGTCTCCCTGTGGCTCTGACCTGCTAACTGTCTCCCTGTGGCTCTGACCTGCTAATTGGCTCCCTTTGGCTCTGACTGCTAACTGACTCCCTGTGGCTCCGACCTGCTAACTGCCTCCCTGTGGCTCCGACCTGCTAACTGCCTCCCTGTGGCTCTGACCTGCTAATTGGCTTCCATTTGGCTCTGACTGCTAATTGTCTCCCTGTGGCTCTGACCTGCTAACTGTCTCCCTGTGGCTCCGACCTGCTAACTGATTCCCTGTGGCTCTGACCTGCTAATTGACTCCCTGTGGCTCTGACCTGCTAATTGGCTCCTGTGGCTCTGACTGCTAATTGTCTCCCTGTTGCTCTGACCTGCTAACTGTCTCCTGGTGGCTCTGACCTGCTAACTGACTCACTATGGTTCCGACCTGCTAACTGTCTCCCTGTGGCTCCAACCTGCTAACTGACTCACTATGGCTCCGACCTGCTAACTGACTCCCTGTGGCTCTGACCTGCTTACTGACTCCCTGGGTCTCTGACCTGCTAACTGTCTCTGACCTGCTAACTGTTTCCCTGTGGCTCTGACCTGCTAACTGTTTACCTGTGGCTCTGACCTGCTAACTGACTCACTGTGGCTCTGACCTGCTAACTGACTCACTGTGGCTCTGACCTGCTAATTGTCTCCCTGTGGCTCTGACCTGCTTACTGACTCCCTGTGGCTCTGACCTGCTAATTGTCTCCCTGTGGCTCTGACCTGCTAACTGTCTCTGACCTGCTAACTGTTTCCCTGTGGCTCTGACCTGCTAACTGTTTCCCTGTGGCTCCAACCTGCTAACTGACTCACTATGGCTCCGACCTGCTAACTGACTCCCTGTGGCTCTGACCTGCTAACTGACTCACTGTGGCTCTGACCTGCTAATTGTCTCCCTGTGGCTCTGACCTGCTTACTGACTCCCTGGGTCTCTGACCTGCTAACTGTCTCTGACCTGCTAACTGTTTCCCTGTGGCTCTGACCTGCTAACTGTTTCCCTGTTGCTCTGACCTGCTTACCTACTCCTGGTGGCTCTGACCTTCTAACTGACTCACTATGGCTCCGACCTGCTAACTGACTCCCTGTGGCTCTGACCTGCTTACTTACTCACTGTGGCTCTGACCTGCTAACTGACTCCCTGTAGCTCTGACCTGCTAACTGTCTCCCTGTGGCTCTGACCTGCTAACTGACTCCCTGTGGCTCTGACCTGCTAACTGTCTCCCTGTGGCTCTGACCTGCTAACTGACTCACTTTGTCTTTGACCTGCTAACTGACTCCCTGCGGCTCTGACCTGCTAACTGTCTCCCTGTGGCTCTGACCTGCTAACTGACCCACTATGGCTCCGACCTGCTAACTGACTCCCTGTGGCTCTGACCTGCTAACTGACTCACTATGGCTCTGACCTGCTAATTGACTCCCTGAGGCTCTGACCTGCTAACTGTCTCCCTGTGGCTCCGACCTGCTAACTGTCTCCCTGTGGCTCTGACCTGCTAACTGTCTCCCTGTGGCTCTGACCTGCTAATTGGCTCCCTTTGGCTCTGACTGCTAACTGACTCCCTGTGGCTCCGACCTGCTAACTGCCTCCCTGTGGCTCCGACCTGCTAACTGACTCCCTGTGGCTCTGACCTGCTAATTGACTCCCTGCGGCTCTGACCTGCTAATTGGCTCCCTTTGGCTCTGACTGCAATTTGTCTCCCTGTTGCTCTGACCTGCTAACTGTTTCCCTGTGGCTCCAACCTGCTAACTGACTCACTATGGCTCCGACCTGCTAACTGACTCCCTGTGGCTCTGACCTGCTAACTGACTCACTGTGGCTCTGACCTGCTAATTGTCTCCCTGTGGCTCTGACCTGCTTACTGACTCCCTGGGTCTCTGACCTGCTAACTGTCTCTGACCTGCTAACTGTTTCCCTGTGGCTCTGACCTGCTAACTGTTTCCCTGTTGCTCTGACCTGCTTACCTACTCCTGGTGGCTCTGACCTTCTAACTGACTCACTATGGCTCCGACCTGCTAACTGACTCCCTGTAGCTCTGACCTGCTAACTGTCTCCCTGTGGCTCTGACCTGCTAACTGACTCCCTGTGGCTCTGACCTGCTAACTGTCTCCCTGTGGCTCTGACCTGCTAACTGACTCCCTGTGGCTCTGACCTGCTAACTGACCCACTATGGCTCCGACCTGCTAACTGACTCCCTGTGGCTCTGACCTGCTAACTGACTCACTATGGCTCTGACCTGCTAATTGACTCCCTGAGGCTCTGACCTGCTAACTGTCTCCCTGCGGCTCTGACCTGCTAACTGTCTCCCTGTGGCTCTGACCTGCTAACTGTCTCCCTGTGGCTCTGACCTGCTAACTGACTCCCTGTGGCTCTGACCTGCTAACTGTCTCCCTGTGGCTCTGACCTGCTAACTGTCTCCCTGTGGCTCTGACCTGCTAACTGACCCACTATGGCTCCGACCTGCTAACTGACTCCCTGTGGCTCTGACCTGCTAACTGACTCACTATGGCTCTGACCTGCTAATTGACTCCCTGAGGCTCTGACCTGCTAACTGTCTCCCTGCGGCTCCGACCTGCTAACTGTCTCCCTGTGGCTCTGACCTGCTAACTGTCTCCCTGTGGCTCTGACCTGCTAATTGGCTCCCTTTGGCTCTGACTGCTAACTGACTCCCTGTGGCTCCGACCTGCTAACTGCCTCCCTGTGGCTCCGACCTGCTAACTGCCTCCCTGTGGCTCTGACCTGCTAATTGGCTTCCATTTGGCTCTGACTGCTAATTGTCTCCCTGTGGCTCTGACCTGCTAACTGTCTCCCTGTGGCTCCGACCTGCTAACTGATTCCCTGTGGCTCTGACCTGCTAATTGACTCCCTGTGGCTCTGACCTGCTAATTGGCTCCTGTGGCTCTGACTGCTAATTGTCTCCCTGTTGCTCTGACCTGCTAACTGTCTCCTGGTGGCTCTGACCTGCTAACTGACTCACTATGGTTCCGACCTGCTAACTGTCTCCCTGTGGCTCCAACCTGCTAACTGACTCACTATGGCTCCGACCTGCTAACTGACTCCCTGTGGCTCTGACCTGCTTACTGACTCCCTGGGTCTCTGACCTGCTAACTGTCTCTGACCTGCTAACTGTTTCCCTGTGGCTCTGACCTGCTAACTGTTTACCTGTGGCTCTGACCTGCTAACTGACTCACTGTGGCTCTGACCTGCTAACTGACTCACTGTGGCTCTGACCTGCTAATTGTCTCCCTGTGGCTCTGACCTGCTTACTGACTCCCTGTGGCTCTGACCTGCTAATTGTCTCCCTGTGGCTCTGACCTGCTTACTGACTCCCTGGGTCTCTGACCTGCTAACTGTCTCTGACCTGCTAACTGTTTCCCTGTGGCTCTGACCTGCTAACTGTTTCCCTGTGGCTCCAACCTGCTAACTGACTCACTATGGCTCCGACCTGCTAACTGACTCCCTGTGGCTCTGACCTGCTAACTGACTCACTGTGGCTCTGACCTGCTAATTGTCTCCCTGTGGCTCTGACCTGCTTACTGACTCCCTGGGTCTCTGACCTGCTAACTGTCTCTGACCTGCTAACTGTTTCCCTGTGGCTCTGACCTGCTAACTGTTTCCCTGTTGCTCTGACCTGCTTACCTACTCCTGGTGGCTCTGACCTTCTAACTGACTCACTATGGCTCCGACCTGCTAACTGACTCCCTGTGGCTCTGACCTGCTTACTTACTCACTGTGGCTCTGACCTGCTAACTGACTCCCTGTAGCTCTGACCTGCTAACTGTCTCCCTGTGGCTCTGACCTGCTAACTGACTCCCTGTGGCTCTGACCTGCTAACTGTCTCCCTGTGGCTCTGACCTGCTAACTGACTCACTTTGTCTTTGACCTGCTAACTGACTCCCTGCGGCTCTGACCTGCTAACTGTCTCCCTGTGGCTCTGACCTGCTAACTGACCCACTATGGCTCCGACCTGCTAACTGACTCCCTGTGGCTCTGACCTGCTAACTGACTCACTATGGCTCTGACCTGCTAATTGACTCCCTGAGGCTCTGACCTGCTAACTGTCTCCCTGTGGCTCCGACCTGCTAACTGTCTCCCTGTGGCTCTGACCTGCTAACTGTCTCCCTGTGGCTCTGACCTGCTAATTGGCTCCCTTTGGCTCTGACTGCTAACTGACTCCCTGTGGCTCCGACCTGCTAACTGCCTCCCTGTGGCTCCGACCTGCTAACTGCCTCCCTGTGGCTCTGACCTGGTAATTGGCTTCCATTTGGCTCTGACTGCTAATTGTCTCCCTGTGGCTCTGACCTGCTAACTGTCTCCCTGTGGCTCCGACCTGCTAACTGACTCCCTGTGGCTCTGACCTGCTAATTGACTCCCTGCGGCTCTGACCTGCTAATTGGCTCCCTTTGGCTCTGACTGCAATTTGTCTCCCTGTTGCTCTGACCTGCTAACTGTTTCCCTGTGGCTCCAACCTGCTAACTGACTCACTATGGCTCCGACCTGCTAACTGACTCCCTGTGGCTCTGACCTGCTAACTGACTCACTGTGGCTCTGACCTGCTAATTGTCTCCCTGTGGCTCTGACCTGCTTACTGACTCCCTGGGTCTCTGACCTGCTAACTGTCTCTGACCTGCTAACTGTTTCCCTGTGGCTCTGACCTGCTAACTGTTTCCCTGTTGCTCTGACCTGCTTACCTACTCCTGGTGGCTCTGACCTTCTAACTGACTCACTATGGCTCCGACCTGCTAACTGACTCCCTGTAGCTCTGACCTGCTAACTGTCTCCCTGTGGCTCTGACCTGCTAACTGACTCCCTGTGGCTCTGACCTGCTAACTGTCTCCCTGTGGCTCTGACCTGCTAACTGACTCCCTGTGGCTCTGACCTGCTAACTGACCCACTATGGCTCCGACCTGCTAACTGACTCCCTGTGGCTCTGACCTGCTAACTGACTCACTATGGCTCTGACCTGCTAATTGACTCCCTGAGGCTCTGACCTGCTAACTGTCTCCCTGCGGCTCCGACCTGCTAACTGTCTCCCTGTGGCTCTGACCTGCTAACTGTCTCCCTGTGGCTCTGACCTGCTAACTGACTCCCTGTGGCTCTGACCTGCTAACTGTCTCCCTGTGGCTCTGACCTGCTAACTGTCTCCCTGTGGCTCTGACCTGCTAACTGACCCACTATGGCTCCGACCTGCTAACTGACTCCCTGTGGCTCTGACCTGCTAACTGACTCACTATGGCTCTGACCTGCTAATTGACTCCCTGAGGCTCTGACCTGCTAACTGTCTCCCTGCGGCTCCGACCTGCTAACTGTCTCCCTGTGGCTCTGACCTGCTAACTGTCTCCCTGTGGCTCTGACCTGCTAATTGGCTCCCTTTGGCTCTGACTGCTAACTGACTCCCTGTGGCTCCGACCTGCTAACTGCCTCCCTGTGGCTCCGACCTGCTAACTGCCTCCCTGTGGCTCTGACCTGCTAATTGGCTTCCATTTGGCTCTGACTGCTAATTGTCTCCCTGTGGCTCTGACCTGCTAACTGTCTCCCTGTGGCTCCGACCTGCTAACTGATTCCCTGTGGCTCTGACCTGCTAATTGACTCCCTGTGGCTCTGACCTGCTAATTGGCTCCTGTGGCTCTGACTGCTAATTGTCTCCCTGTTGCTCTGACCTGCTAACTGTCTCCTGGTGGCTCTGACCTGCTAACTGACTCACTATGGTTCCGACCTGCTAACTGTCTCCCTGTGGCTCCAACCTGCTAACTGACTCACTATGGCTCCGACCTGCTAACTGACTCCCTGTGGCTCTGACCTGCTTACTGACTCCCTGGGTCTCTGACCTGCTAACTGTCTCTGACCTGCTAACTGTTTCCCTGTGGCTCTGACCTGCTAACTGTTTACCTGTGGCTCTGACCTGCTAACTGACTCACTGTGGCTCTGACCTGCTAACTGACTCACTGTGGCTCTGACCTGCTAATTGTCTCCCTGTGGCTCTGACCTGCTTACTGACTCCCTGTGGCTCTGACCTGCTAATTGTCTCCCTGTGGCTCTGACCTGCTTACTGACTCCCTGGGTCTCTGACCTGCTAACTGTCTCTGACCTGCTAACTGTTTCCCTGTGGCTCTGACCTGCTAACTGTTTCCCTGTGGCTCCAACCTGCTAACTGACTCACTATGGCTCCGACCTGCTAACTGACTCCCTGTGGCTCTGACCTGCTAACTGACTCACTGTGGCTCTGACCTGCTAATTGTCTCCCTGTGGCTCTGACCTGCTTACTGACTCCCTGGGTCTCTGACCTGCTAACTGTCTCTGACCTGCTAACTGTTTCCCTGTGGCTCTGACCTGCTAACTGTTTCCCTGTTGCTCTGACCTGCTTACCTACTCCTGGTGGCTCTGACCTTCTAACTGACTCACTATGGCTCCGACCTGCTAACTGACTCCCTGTGGCTCTGACCTGCTTACTTACTCACTGTGGCTCTGACCTGCTAACTGACTCCCTGTAGCTCTGACCTGCTAACTGTCTCCCTGTGGCTCTGACCTGCTAACTGACTCCCTGTGGCTCTGACCTGCTAACTGTCTCCCTGTGGCTCTGACCTGCTAACTGACTCACTTTGTCTTTGACCTGCTAACTGACTCCCTGCGGCTCTGACCTGCTAACTGTCTCCCTGTGGCTCTGACCTGCTAACTGACCCACTATGGCTCCGACCTGCTAACTGACTCCCTGTGGCTCTGACCTGCTAACTGACTCACTATGGCTCTGACCTGCTAATTGACTCCCTGAGGCTCTGACCTGCTAACTGTCTCCCTGTGGCTCCGACCTGCTAACTGTCTCCCTGTGGCTCTGACCTGCTAACTGTCTCCCTGTGGCTCTGACCTGCTAATTGGCTCCCTTTGGCTCTGACTGCTAACTGACTCCCTGTGGCTCCGACCTGCTAACTGCCTCCCTGTGGCTCCGACCTGCTAACTGCCTCCCTGTGGCTCTGACCTGGTAATTGGCTTCCATTTGGCTCTGACTGCTAATTGTCTCCCTGTGGCTCTGACCTGCTAACTGTCTCCCTGTGGCTCCGACCTGCTAACTGACTCCCTGTGGCTCTGACCTGCTAATTGACTCCCTGCGGCTCTGACCTGCTAATTGGCTCCCTTTGGCTCTGACTGCAATTTGTCTCCCTGTTGCTCTGACCTGCTAACTGTTTCCCTGTGGCTCCAACCTGCTAACTGACTCACTATGGCTCCGACCTGCTAACTGACTCCCTGTGGCTCTGACCTGCTAACTGACTCACTGTGGCTCTGACCTGCTAATTGTCTCCCTGTGGCTCTGACCTGCTTACTGACTCCCTGGGTCTCTGACCTGCTAACTGTCTCTGACCTGCTAACTGTTTCCCTGTGGCTCTGACCTGCTAACTGTTTCCCTGTTGCTCTGACCTGCTTACCTACTCCTGGTGGCTCTGACCTTCTAACTGACTCACTATGGCTCCGACCTGCTAACTGACTCCCTGTGGCTCTGACCTGCTTACTTACTCACTGTGGCTCTGACCTGCTAACTGACTCCCTGTAGCTCTGACCTGCTAACTGTCTCCCTGTGGCTCTGACCTGCTAACTGACTCCCTGTGGCTCTGACCTGCTAACTGTCTCCCTGTGGCTCTGACCTGCTAACTGACTCACTTTGTCTTTGACCTGCTAACTGACTCCCTGCGGCTCTGACCTGCTAACTGTCTCCCTGTGGCTCTGACCTGCTAACTGACCCACTATGGCTCCGACCTGCTAACTGACTCCCTGTGGCTCTGACCTGCTAACTGACTCACTATGGCTCTGACCTGCTAATTGACTCCCTGAGGCTCTGACCTGCTAACTGTCTCCCTGTGGCTCCGACCTGCTAACTGTCTCCCTGTGGCTCTGACCTGCTAACTGTCTCCCTGTGGCTCTGACCTGCTAATTGGCTCCCTTTGGCTCTGACTGCTAACTGACTCCCTGTGGCTCCGACCTGCTAACTGCCTCCCTGTGGCTCCGACCTGCTAACTGCCTCCCTGTGGCTCTGACCTGGTAATTGGCTTCCATTTGGCTCTGACTGCTAATTGTCTCCCTGTGGCTCTGACCTGCTAACTGTCTCCCTGTGGCTCCGACCTGCTAACTGACTCCCTGTGGCTCTGACCTGCTAATTGACTCCCTGCGGCTCTGACCTGCTAATTGGCTCCCTTTGGCTCTGACTGCAATTTGTCTCCCTGTTGCTCTGACCTGCTAACTGTCTCCTGGTGGCTCTGACCTGCTAACTGACTCACTATGGCTCCGACCTGTTAACTGTCTCCCTGTGGCTCTGACCTGCTAACTGACTCACTGTGGCTCTGACCTGCTAATTGTCTCCCTGTGGCTCTGACCTGCTTACTGACTCCCTGGGTCTCTGACCTGCTAAGTGTCTCCGACCTGCTAACTGTTTCCCTGTGGCTCTGACCTGCTAACTGTTTACCTGTGGCTCTGACCTGCTAACTGTCTCCCTGTGGCTCTGACCCGCTTACTGTTTCCCTGTGGCTCTGACCTGCTAACTGTTTACCTGTGGCTCTGACCCGCTAACTGACTCCCTGTGGCTCTGACCTGCTAATTGGCTCCCTGTGGCTCTGACCTGCTAATTGGTTCCCTTTGGCTCTGACCTGCTAACTGACTCCCTGTGGCTCTGACTGCTAACTGGCTCCCTTTGGCTCTGACCTGCTAACTGCCTCCCTGTGGCTCTGACCTGCTAACTGTCTCCCTGTTGCTCTGTCCCGCTAACTGTCTCCCTGTGGCTCTGACCTGTTAACTGTCTCCCTGTGGCTCTGACCTGCTAATTGGCTCCCTTTGGCTCTGACCTGCTAATTGGCTCCCTTTGGCTCTGACCTGCTAACTGTCTCCCTGTGGCTCTGACCTGCTAACTGTTTACCTGTGGCTCTGACCTGCTAACTGTCTCCCTGTGGCTCTGACCTGCTAACTGACTCACTGTGGCTCTGACCTGCTAACTGTCTCCCTGTGGCTCTGACCCGCTTACTGTTTCCCTGTGGCTCTGACCTGCTAACTGTTTACCTGTGGCTCTGACCCGCTAACTGACTCCCTGTGGCTCTGACCTGCTAATTGGCTCCCTGTGGCTCTGACCTGCTAATTGGTTCCCTTTGGCTCTGACCTGCTAACTGACTCCCTGTGGCTCTGACTGCTAACTGGCTCCCTTTGGCTCTGACCTGCTAACTGCCTCCCTGTGGCTCTGACCTGCTAACTGTCTCAATCTGGCTCCGACCTGTTAACTGTCTCCCTGTGGCTCTGACCTGCTAACTGTCTCCCTGTTGCTCTGTCCCGCTAACTGTCTCCCTGTGGCTCTGACCTGTTAACTGTCTCCCTGTGGCTCTGACCTGCTAATTGGCTCCCTTTGGCTCTGACCTGCTAATTGGCTCCCTGTGGCTCTGACCTGCTAACTGTCTCCCTGTGGCTCTGACCTGCTAACTGTTTACCTGTGGCTCTGACCTGCTAACTGTCTCCCTGTGGCTCTGACCTGCTAACTGACTCACTGTGGCTCTGACCTGCTAACTGACTCACTGTGGCTCTGACCTGCTAATTGGCTCCCTTTGGCTCTGACTGCTAAATGGCTCCCTTCGGCTCTGACCTGCTAATTGGCTCCCTTTGGCTCTGACAGCAAATTGGCTCCCTTTGGCTCTGACCTGCTAATTTGCTCCCTTTGGCTCTGACCCGCTAATTGGCTCCCTTTGGCTCTGACAGCTAATTGTCTCCCTGTGGCTCTGACCTGCTAACTGTCTCCCTGTGGCTCCGACCTGCTAACTGACTCCCTTTGGCTCTGACTGCTAATTGGCTCCCTGTGGCTCTGACCTGCTAATTGGATCCCTTTGGCTCTGACAGCTAATTGGCTCCCTGTGGCTCTGGCCTGCTAATTGGCTCCCTTTGGCTCTGACTGCTAATTGGCTCCCTGTGGCTCCGTCCTGCCAGCTGTCTACCTATGGCTCAGTCGTGTCCTCTGTCTCACTATGGCTCCGAGTTACAGAATGAGGTGGGGATTTGACCCTCCACACAGAAGAAGCATGTTAAGCCGAAAACGTTTATGTATGATATCCTGTTACAGTAAAATAAAAAAGGAAGCTTCATGCCACATCTTTGCGGACTCATCATATTTTTTTCTCATACCAGGAAAATGCCTGGGAGCTATGGTGGGTGGGGTAGAGGTGCCACTTATACTACTATGGCAGGGGGGAGGGGCTATGGGGTGTGGGGAGGGGCTATGATAGGGGAGGTGGAGCTATGCCATGGTGGAGGAGCTACTGTACGTATGGGGGAGGAGACACATTGCATTCAGATGAAGTTCAAGTGCGCTTAACGATTGGGATAAGGTGTGCTCAATGATTGTTGCCAGGGCTTGTTGTTAGTGTAATGGCAACTTTGAGCACCGGATTGAGGGAGCCAGAGTTGGCCTGACAGTGCAGACTGTCTGCTTTGCGTGGTGACTTGGTATTGGGCCTAACCCTGCCTAAACATATTTGTTTAAAATCACATGATGAACATTCTTGTAACATCCATTTCCAGTTTCATTAAAAACACATATATATATTTTTTTTTATAAAACATAACCTTTTCACATATGTTGATGTTGGTGAGGACAAACGTGAGGTTGAAAAGTAATAAAAATTCCCTTTTGTTGACTTTGCTACTGAAATGATTTTGCCAGTTGTTGCTCTTGCAGAAACACTTTGAACTTAAAAGAAAAAAGTATGTTTCAATGTTCCTCTAATGTTTGAAGAAGATTGAAAATGGATGCACTCACTAATGTAAGTCGCACTGGATAAGAGTGTCCGCTAAATGACTAAAGAGTAACTGTAAACATGTTTACTTTTATGCATGATCTCATGTACAGCACATTCAGAACGTATTCAGACCCCTTCACTTTCTTAATGACATAGCAAAAAAAGTTGAACAAGAATACCTTATTTACCTAAATATTCAGACTCTTTGCTATGACACTCGAAATATAGCTCGGGTGCATCCTGTTTCCATTGATCAACCTTGAGATGTTTCTACAACTTGATTGGAGTCCACCTGTGGTAAATTCAATTGATTGGACAGGATTTGGAAAGGCACACACCTGTCTATATAAGGTCCCACAGTTGACGGTGCATGTCAGAGCAAAAACCAAGCTATGAGGTTGAAGGAATTGTCCTAGAGCTCCGAGACAGGATTATGTCAAGGTACGGATCTGGAGAAGGGTACCAAAAACATTCTGCAGCATTGAAAGTCTTCAAGAACACAGTGGCCTCCATCATTCTTAAATGGAAGAAGTTTGGAACCACCAAGACTCTTCCTAGAGCTGGTCACTTGGCCAAACTGAGCAATCTGGGGAGAAGGGCCTTGGTCAGGGAGGTGACCAAGAACCCGATGGTCACTCTGACAGAGCTCCTGAGTTCATCTGTGGAGATGGGAGAACCTTCCAAAAGGACAAGCATCTCTGCAACACTCCACTA